>NW_025383766.1:0-2432 GCF_016433145.1 Gracilinanus agilis
TATATATATATATGTATGTATTTTCTGGACACGGGGAAATTATCAAACTACATTTCCCATGGTCCAACGGGTTTCCGGTTCCGGTTCTTTGGGCGTGGGGAGGCCTACGTCTCCACGCAGGGAAGAGTTTATAATCTCCTGGGTTAGGAAGGAGTGGTCTCTTGGCCAGCAGACTGAGAGAGAGGTAACAAAATGGAGGCGGCAGTTTTGAATTCTTACAAGCGCGTGGTCTAATAACTTTATCTATCAGCATGACTTTAATTAAAATACTAATTTATATATTTATAGCACCCTTTATCATTTTTTATATTTATACAAGCCTCCCTGATTCAGTATGTTAGCTTATGGGGACAATGGATGGAAGATAAAGAGTTGCCTTCCATGGAAGGCTGGTAAGTTCCATTCCACCAAAGTGTTTCGTTAACCCCATAGCCTAGAAAACATGTCAAACTTACCTTTGAAAAACATTGAAAAATGAAAGGCTGTTATTGGAATAATATTTGGATCAGGTTATGGTAATTGTATCTTTTGAAGTCCAATTAATTGTGTAATTAGTTAATATACCAAATAACTATTGATTAATTATGTGATTAATTAGAGTAAAGAATAACTTAGTTTAATTGGTAAAATGTAAATGAATTCTTAGCTTAAATGCATGTCGTGTACCTCAAAGATGGGTGGAGAAGTAATCTCAGGCCCAGTTGCCCCTGTAACAAGAATATAAACATTTTCTGCAAAGCTTTGTATCTTTTGTTAAAATCAAAGAATAAAGAATAATTATAGAATCAAATGACTTCGTAATTTTGTAGAAGTTAATGTATGACAATCCATTATCTCCAAGAAAAGATATATGTTGAAAATGAAATTCCAGCCAATCATATGTGTAGTCTTTAGGTGTATAAATATAAAGTCAGCCTGAGCTTGGTCAGAGCAGTTTCTGTGATGCCTGGCTGCAGGTGAAACTTTAAGTGTCTCTCATTTCCTTCGCTGACACTGTTCTCTTTCAAGGGCCACCTGGATTCTGTGAGGGCTGGACCCCTGCACATCTGGAAGAACTAAAGGTCATGAATATCAAGGTATTATAATGATCCTGGTGTTATGAGGAGCTGAAGCTTAGTGTGTGTGGGTGATACCTAAATGTAACAATTAAGTTCTGATAGTGAAACACAAAGGACCCCACAGAAATAGTTGTTGTGAATCTGCTGAATTCAACTTCAGAATAACCATGTTCCAGAATAGCCAGCCAAATGAAGAATATGTGATTAGAATTGTATAGCACTTCTAACTGACTAATCTAGCCTGGAAAGGATAATGCTAAAGTTGACTATGGATTATATTTGCTATGACTGATATTATTTTCCTTTCCCTCAAATGTCCCAGGGGTATAATCACTAAGCCCTCAGATAGAGTTGACACCAAATCTAGATAAGTTCAAAGATTTAATGTTATAAGGCTTAGGAGGGGAAACAGGGTAATGATTGGGAAGGAGGAAAACAGGAAGTCCTTAAATTAAACTAATGATAATAAAGATGATACTTGAATTGATGGTAGTAAGGCTTGTCAGTTGTCTATTGCTAACTGCGAGTTGCCAGTCTGACTGGGCCAGACTGGGTTCAACCCAAATCAGATTATTTTGCTGTTAGATGTTGCTGCTTCTTGGAGAATAAATCAGGATCAAGTTATTCAGTATAAGGATAACACAGGATCTGGGACTGTGAAATTGGTCCATGCAGGTTGCTGGTAACTCAAGTTGACCTATGGCCTACCCTCACCACCACAACCTCCCATTTCCTCAAATATCTCAGATTGAGATAGGTCTCCCAGTTCAAATCCTTCCTTATATACTTGACCTTCAACTGTTCTGGCACATGCTAACTCCTGCCAGGCTCAGTTCATTCTATGTTCTAATCATAATCCTGCTTTCCATATTGCTCTGCAAAATATCATTACAAAGGGAACTAATGAAAAAAATGTGAAGGACAGTGGCTTAGCAGTACCAGATCTTAAACTGTACTATAAAGCTGTAATCATCAAAACAATCTAATACTGGCTAAGAAATAGAAGAGTAGATTAATGGAATAGAATAGGGGTAAATGACCTCAGAAATCTACTCTTGAGAAACATAAAGATCCCAGTTTGGGGATAAGAATTCACTATTTGACAAAAACTGCTAGGAAATTTGGAAAACAGTATGGCAAAAAATAGATTTATACCATTATCTCATACCCTATACCAATATAAGGTCAAAATGGGTATGTGATTTAAACATAAAGAATGATATTATAAGTAAATTAGAGAAACTTAGAATAGTTTACCTGTCAGATCTATGAAGAAAGGAAGAATTTATGACTGAACAAGAGATAGGGAACATTACAAGATGTAAAAATGAATAATTTTTATTATATTAAATTAACATATTTAATATTTATCTA
>NW_025383767.1:0-4176 GCF_016433145.1 Gracilinanus agilis
ATATATATATATATATGGTCTTGTTCATTTGGCCTGAAGGGAGAGTTTCTGGATTCTATGTTCTTGGCCTCCAATTCAGAAAGACTTCTCAATCATTTACATTTTTCTGGTACCAGAACAAAGGCTATTCTATGAATCCAGTAGTTTGGATTGTCACCTTAAGGGCTGGTATAGAGATGGAGGAAATCTTTTTACCTGCATTTTCAGAAATCTAGAAATAAGCTATACTCAAGCTATTTTCTACCCCTACCCCTGTTCCCATCTCCTGTCCTGAGATTTTCCCCATGTACCCCCTGTGTTGGGATATAATGAACCATAGAAAGAGTTTGTGATTTTGCAAAGTTACCTCTAGGATTCAGCTTTTTTTTCCATATTAAACCCAGATGTGAGATATTCTGGGTCATGAGTTATGTATACCATTTTTTGGTTCTACTTTCTTTCAATTTGGCCATATCATTTTAAGCTTTCACCTATTTCTTTGGAATTTTAATTATCATTATTTCTTAAGACCCAATAATATTTCATTTTAGTCAGAGACTACAGTTTGTTCAAATATTCCCCATTTATTGGATACCTCCCTTTCACACACACCCCTCCTCTCTTTTTTTCAGGGTCCTATCCTGGGTTCTTGGACTTCTGGGGTATTATGAGACTTCCCCAGAAGCACAAGTATATACTCTTTCACTCTACTGATTGGTTGGTTGGTTGCTTGGCTGTTGTCCTTTATATTAAGAGGACCAAAATGACATGGCTATATCGGGGTCAATATGAAGTATGTCCACCTGAGGCCGACTAAACCATTACAAGCTCTATGACAGGTTGGGTACAAATAACCCATAGGAGTATTTGGGATGGAGATGGCTCAGTAAATAATACATCTCATATTTCTTTTAGTAGAACTCACTCTCCTGTTACTGGTATTGTTGAGGTTAATTACATTGCTTGAATTTGGTAAAGGGGTCTTGGATCCTAGATTTGGCCAGCAAGGACAGCTTTCAACAATTATAAAGTTTGGTAAAAATTCTTATTGAAATTCTTGTTCACCAAGTCTCTTCCTATTAGAATGTAAATGTCATGATGGTCAGGACTGTCTTATTTCTATATTAGCATCCCCAGAATTTAGAATATTGCCTAGCACAAAGTAAGTGCTTAATAAATGCTTTTTATTTAGCCATTTTCTCCTTTTAGTGTTTCCTCTAATTCTTTCCCATAGAGCTCTCTGCCCATCCAAACCCAGCATTTTTAGCTAACAGGAGCCTTCCTAACAAAGAGGAAATTTTAAAAAAGGTTGTCTTTTTCAGATCTAAAGATCCTGAGCTCATGATCTATCAGTCACTATTGAGTAGTTATTGGGCACCCTTTTTACCCATAATGATTGAGACTAAACAGTTCTCTTTTCCAAGAAAATTTGCATTTGAAAAGAGAAGGTAAGACCAGTCAATTTTTAAGCCAAAGGAAAGATCTTTTAGTTCTAAGCTAGGAATATTGGGAGGGCAGCTAGGTGGCAAAGTGGTCAGGCCCAGAGTCAGGAAGACCCATCTTCCTGAGTTCAGATCTGGCCTCAGACACTAGCTCTGTGACCTGAGCAAATCATTTAACCCTATTTTTTTTGTCTCAATTTGCCTCAATTTCCTCATCTGTTAAAATGAACTGGAAAAGGAAATGGCAAACCACTACAGCATCTTTTCCAAGAAAATCCCAGATGGGGTCAATGAAGAGTTGGATATAGATAACTAAACAACAGACCAAGTGGGGAATTCAGAGGGGATCTAAGAGATGTCAGTCTTTGCCCTTAAATACTTTATAGTCTCAAGGATAAAGGAAGAATGCATAAAAAGGGGATAGGAGAACATATAATTAAGAACTTATACTTTATGAATCTATTTTCATTGATGTAGGAATTCTCTTCACTCATGCAAGCCAACCATGTCTTATTATTCTGTATGATTCTTTTTAGCACAATAAAATAAAATAATTGAAGCCTTCTTTTTATAGAATTGTAATTTCCCACTGCTCACCACCCTACCCAACCTCCCACCCAATCCAGTGTGATTTTTATCTATGTTTTTCCATAAATTATTCATAAATAATGTTGAAGGCTTTCTCTGCTTCTTTTAAAATTTTCTGAGTGCTGTCATCTGACTGTTAGTTTTTGATCTTCCCTCATAACCAACTCACTTCTTCAGTTTATTCATAAAATTATAGGTTTAGTTCCACTCTCTCATTGTGAGATGAAGAAACTGTCACCTAGGGCAGTGATGGGCAAACTTTTAAAAGAGGGGGCCAAAGGAAAGGAAATGCTCATCTGTCAGTCTGTTTCTAAGGCAACTCTTTCCAAGTTTCATTGTATTGTATCCTACTCATTGGATTCATCAGATTAGGAATAATGTTGCGCTGCCTCAGGATAGAACATTTCAGAGGGCAGTAGTTTGTTCATCACTGACCTAGGGGGATTCAGTGACTCCCAGGAGGACACAAAAGGAGTGAGAGAAGCAAGATTTGAATCCAGGTCCTATGACCCCAAAATGAATGCTCTGTCCAATAGCATGGTCCTAATACTATCTTCTACTTCTTTTGCAAAAGTCATTCTTCATAACATACTACAAATGATACAAAATATTATGCATCTTTTCATTACTTTTTTCTTCACCTGCAAATTTTATTCTTCTGAGATCATGGCATTGTGTGATTGGCAGCTATCTCAAATCATGTTGTTGTTGTGCAGTTGTTTCAGTGCTGTTCAACTCTTCTGGACCCATCCTCCTCCATTTGAGATTTTCTTGACAAAGATCCTGGAGTTGATTTGTCATTTCCTTTTCTAGCTCACTTTACAGATGAGGAAACTGAAGCAAACCGGGTTTAATGACTTGCCTAGGGTCACATAGCTAATAAGTGTCTGAGGCTGGATTTGAACTCAGGAAGGTGAATCTTCCTAACTTCAGGGCAGGCCCTCTAAGGACTGCACTACCTTGCTGCTCCTCTCAAATTATACCAATTCTTTTTTTGTCATGCTGGTCCCATGCCAGCAAGAGAATATTCGTGCAAAACAGGATGAATGTTTGAACTAGGAGCAGTATGAGATCATTGAAATTTCGGTATAATTTATGATTCAGCTAGATTTCTTTTTTTTTTTTTAGTCAATTTTGGACCAGCTTATTAAGTACTTAAATTATTGATCAGGTCTGTTCAGGTGGTTCAGTGTGGTGCTATTGAAGTTTAGTGGAAGAAGTCATTGAGGACTGGAAAAGTCAGGAAGACTTTGCGAAGGATATGGATATAGAGCTGGTCATTAAAAACTACATAGGATTAAGGGCAGTTAGATGGTTCAATAGATTGAGAACCAGGACTGGAGATGGGAGGGAGGTTCTGGATTTGAAACTGGCCTCAGACACTTCCTAGCTGTGTGACCTGAACAAGTCACTTAACCTCAATTGACTAGTCCTTACTGTTCTTCTGCCTTGAAAATGATATTTAGTATAAATTCTAAGGCAGAAGGATTACAAAAAAGGATACATGGTATTTAGAATATAATAATAGTTATATTGTATTATATTAATTTTACTAATAATGAAAACAATAAAAATAGCTTGTATTGATCATGCTCTAGGGTTTACAAAATCTTTTACACGTCATCTGTTTTGATTCTCACAATGCATATAAAGTAGATGCTTTTATTATCTATTTCCATTTTGCAGATGAGGAAGATGGAGTAGGAGGTAAGAAGCAGAATAGATGGGAGAGAAAAATGGATTTCCTTCCCAACTTCCTAAGAACAGCAGCCTTCAGGTTGAAGATAAAGATTTTGAGATCAGAGGCAAAAAAATAAGAGTTTTTCACCAAGTTGCTGAATAAAATTTAGGCAGACTGAGTGAGTCCAGGTTTATGTTAAGATGTTAAAAGTCAACCTTAGATTAAAAGACTGATAACACAAAGGAAGGTCAGGTAAAGAGGGACTTCTGGACATGGTCTGTGAATGAAAGCAACTATAACCTCAACTGTCTTGATGCAGTGCCAAAATAACAGAAAAGTAAGCACAACATAAAGGGGTGATTCTAAAAGGCTCTTGGTCCCAGAAATACCCTGTACTACCCTATCACTGAAATTAAAAAAATCTACCATTCATCTTTTTTCTTCTCTTCCTTCCTTCCTTCCTTCCTTCCTTCCTTCCTTCCTTCC
>NW_025383768.1:0-5764 GCF_016433145.1 Gracilinanus agilis
ATATTATATATTATATATTATATTTTTCTACATCCCCTCCAACATTTGTCATTTTGCCCTTTTGTCCTTTTAGCCAGTCTGGTGAACCAAACCATTAAAAAAAAAAACAACCAAACACAAAGTCCTGTTGGCAATGCCATATGCCTATAAATCTTCAACAAGCTCGCTCTCAAAAGGACACAATTTACAGGTAGGAGACAGGAGTGGTGGATTCAAGTATTCCATAGCATTTTTCAGCAATGACCTGTGCAGGAACGGTAGTGTAAAATATATTGAAGAAGAAATAAATCATAAAAGGAAGTGAGATGGTCACAAAATGAGAGGGAGGCATGTATGATAAAAGGCCCAAGTTCTGGTTCTGGTATTCATGAAATAAAAATCATGGAAGAATTACTATCTTAGAAGACATTGAGCTCAAGTGTCTTATTTTATTGGGGATACCTGACCTCAAAGAGGTAAATATATATTTGCCCAACTCCTAGCTCATTGGGCCTTTTTAAAATACTGATATAGGCATCATTTCCCACCCAGTTACTTTTCTGGATTTTAGAATCTCCAGGAACTCATTCTGAAAGATGAAATCAAATCTGAAACCCTTACCTCCTCGGCACACTCTGCCCCCCGGCCGGGGCCCCTTCTTCTTACTGATTGAAAAGGGAAGAGGATGTCTATTGGAATACGTGGAGGGATGCAGTCATCCCTAATCTTTTTAAGGAGGTCACCTAGGGAACTCATCTCACCATTTCCCACCTCAACAGTCAAGTTATAAATTTCATTAGACTGTGAGCACCTTGAGGGCAGGAGCTATCAATACCTTTCTTTATATCCCCAGAACACTTAGCACAGTGCCTGGCATATATGGTAGGTGTTTAATAAATTTATTGACTTTGATTCAGTTATAATCAATCTTCAGCAATGGAAAGAATATACTCAACAATGAGATCATAATTTCATGAAAATATTGAAGTTGATATTACTCTTCTAAGTTCTTATAAATATTCTTATAAATATTTATTCTAGATCTTATAAATTATTTAACTTAGTTCAATAAATATTTCCATTATCACCATTAGAAAAATAACTCATCTTTTGGGTTGATAGTGTGGCCCATTTGTCTCTGAAAAATTCATATTATGGTTTAGCCAGCACAAGTAGAAAGGAAAATGAACAAATTAAGAAATTTTTCCTTTTGTTTACATTTTTATTGTGGCTCATTTGTTTAAATAAGGCCTGATAATCTTGATCAGAAGTAAGGAAATGACTTGTTTTGCTATGATTAGCTTTCTAACGTGAGTTCTAGATATTCTCATTTTTAAAGAGCTTTATAATAAAAGCTGGAGGGATAAAAAAAAAATAGTCGTTGCCCTCAAAGAATTTATATTATACTTAGATTAGACAGAGTTCAGTCATTAGCTATTATTCAGTTATATTCATTTCCTTATCACATAGAAACCATCTGAATGGCTTTACTTCCCACCTTCCAGTCTTAGATTCATCAAAGATTTGTTTCTTTTTTTTATCTAGTAACTCTTCTTCATTTTCCAATGTTTTATTGCCAAATCCTGCCAGTTTTTCCTCTTTACAATATTTCTCCCATTCCTTTGTTTCCATAGCTACCCCTCTATTTAGGCTCCCATCATCTCACACCTGGATTTTACAACCATCTCTTAGTCAGACTTCTAGTCTTAATCCTCTCCCTGATATACCATCCTGCCCATTACTTTCAAATTAGTCAATAGTCAGATAACATTTATTAAGTACCTACTATTTGCCCAATGCTGTGCTAGTCAAAAATAAAACTATTACTACCTACTCTGTGTCATTTTAGGTCCTAAACTCCAAGGATAGAGATACAAAGAAGGGAAGACAGTCCCTGACCTCAAGGAACTAACAAATTAATGGGGGAAGGTAACACATACAAAAAAACCCTGAAAAGGAGGAAGAAGTGGAAGGTACCTGGTGGCAGGCAGGGGTGGAATAGTGAAGTCAAATATGAGTGTGACCAGGCAAGAAATGAGGTTTCTATTCTGTCCCTTGTCCCCGTTACCCACCTCCCCCAACCCCTTGAATAGAAATTGAGTAGTTTATAGTTCTATCCTCTGACCAGAGGGGTGGAGTGATGACGTATGAGTGTCAACACTTATTGGTATAGGATAATGAGATTTCCCAATGATAGAGCAAGTGGGGCCACCTAAAGTCAAAGAAATCCAAAATAAATACAGCTAGGATGGATATTAGTCTTCCTAAAATATTGCTTCTATCATCTAACTCCTTTATTCAAGTGGTTTCCCTACTTATAAGATCAAATCTTAACTCCTTAGCCTGGCATTTATGAATCTTTACCACCTCTTAACAAAAATATATTTAGAAGTTCCCCAGCACTGTCCTTCCAGGCAGGTTTCTTAAGACATTTTCTGTGAATATTTTGCACATTCCCATCTCCAATTCAATCCCACAGACATTTATTAAATGCCTGCCATGTGTAAGGAATTACCCTGGGCATTGGGATTTCATACTAGTGTGACTCTAGGCTTATTACTTTCCTCCTACATCTCCACAAACACAAATCAAGTTTTTTTGCCTGAAATATCTTGCAGCCTTTTCTGCTCTATCTGCAGAAATCCTACACTTCCTTACGACCCAACTCAAGCTAACTATGGTGTACCCACTGGCTCTGAAATCAGTCGATATATTCAAATCCCAGCTCTGCCATTTACTAGCTGTCTGACCTGGACCAAATTACCTTAACCTGAGTTTCAATTTCCTTATTTGTAAAATGCAGATAATAGTTTTTAGCCTAAACAGTTTTTTAATGGATTAAATAAAATAACAGCTATAAAGTACTTTGTTTCCAACTGTAAAGTATTGATATTTTAGTCAGATATTTCATGAATTCTGTAGTTACACTCTAAGGTGTTCTTTTCCTTTTAAAAAATTCTCTCAACACCTATTAGTATATTACATATCATCTAATCAAAGACTTACTTGGATATTATCTTGAAATTATCCACTAGTTGTTTCATTTCCTCAGCTGGAATGTAAGCTCCTCAAGAGTAGGAACTATGTCTTTTATTTCCTTTGGGATAAAATCATAGAAACTGTAATTGGCACTCTGGAGGACATGTCATTGTGAGGGGGGATTCTTCCCAGTCCCAATCCTCTCACCCCACCTTATTCCCCTTGAGTCTGAGCACTGGACTGCCCATTCTGATTCTCCTTTCTGTGGATTTTAAAATTAATATTCAATATCTCCAAAGTTTAATATTTATAGAGATTTATTAATATTGAGCTAGGTAATTCAGAAAGGAATTTTGGGCAAGGTAGTTCCAGGGGTTCAAGGAGCTTGTCTTGGTCCCTAGGGAACCAGCACCTCCCCATTCTAGGCACCATCTCCAATTGCATGAATGTAGCTGTTGTGCCAGTCTTGCCCACTCCAGGATGGGGTCTCTGTTTCCAAACCTGCTCCCCACCCTTAATCTCTTGTCACAGCTGGATAGCTCAGCATTGTTTATGTGTCCAGGACAAAGGGAGGGGGGGATCTGGCTGGAGAAGGGTCAGTTAATGAAGAAAAGAAAAGAATGGAGAACAAAATCCTCCAGCAAGCCGTGGGAGCCCAGGAGTGAGAGTATCTACCCTAAATGCCAGGTGTCTTGCAGATATGTTAAATTGGAGTGGGCATGAAGTGGTGCTGCTAGAGCAGACACTCCCCCCCCCCCCGGGGAAGGCTCCCTCAAAGCAATAGTTTTCCCTTCCTGTGAGCCAAGCATGACAGGGGAGAGGGAAAAGTGGGGGGCCTGAGAGCTTTCTCCTATTCAGCTATGTATGGGGGCATGTGAGAATGTTCTTTGTAGGGTGCCCATTGTGGGTGTCTCTGTATGTCTGCTCCTTTCCCCTCATGACCTGCATGACCTGGGATGCTGTAAACATCCCCATTCTGTGTGTAGGCATTTTGGGGAGCAGAGGGGTTGTACAAGGTCCCTTACTCGCCCCAGCCCCACCCTGTGACTGATACTGGGTTGTAAGAAGTAAAAGGAACTGAGCATACTCACAAAAATATTATTTCACAGCATCTAGAATAGAGCCTGTACATTAGAAGTTTTAAAAAATTGTTGAATGAATTTTCATATATATGCATAAATAATACATGTATATTGAAAGGATCTCCTAAAAGACACACACACATTAAAGAAATATGTATATATATACACATTATCAGAGACAGAGAGAAACAGAGGGAGGGACAGGAGGAAGAGGAAGAGGGGAGGAGACAGAGACAGAGAGATAGAGATGGAGAAATCCAGAGATTCATAGAGATAAACAGACAAAGAAAACTGAACCATGGATTTCTTATTCTTTATCACTGCACTCATTCAATGAACTTCATGATCCACCTGATTGAAGGTGCAGAAATGATGATTAAGATAATCCAAAAAATGTTTGCAAGATAATCCAAAAAATGTTTGCAAGTCAATTCAGTGACCCTGGCCATATAGATCTCAGAATAACTGAAGAAAAAAGGTAAGTTCCTTATTTGCTAATAACACATGCTAAAAGGAGATGTAGATCAGACCAATATTAGTTTCCTTTATAAGGGATGATTATCATGAGAAACAACCAAAACCATAAGACCTAAAATTATCTTGAATAATATTTTATAGGATCACAAGGACCTGCAGTGACTCTGGGGACTTATTTTGCAAATTCTATGTTCCAAGGAGGAAAACAGAAACGAAGAGCTACAGGTGACTCACGTGAAGTCAGAGTGGCCACAGAGTTAAGCTGCCATGACACACAACCAATTCTAAGACAACATACTTGTGATGAGTAACACTAAATTGAAACATGGTGGAACGATGAATGATCAACCCCAATTCCAAAGGTCTCATGATGAAACACACTGCCTTCTTCTTGAGAGGTAATGAAATGAATGCAGATTTAGACATTTTTTGGCCATGATTAATGCAGAAATTTTGTTTTACTTGACTATACAGGTTTGTAAGTTTTTCTTGCTTTCTTGGTGTAGGTGTGGGGTGGGACAGGGAATGACTGAAGGAAGGCAAGAAGGTCAAAATTTTTTTTTTGAAAATAAAATTTAATTTAATTTAATTTTTATTTTTTTAGAAAAACATTTTTCCATGGTCACATGATTCATGTTGTTACTCTTCCCTCCACCCCCGCAACCAGTAGCCGACACACATTACCACTGGTTTCTTCATGTGTCATCAATCAAGACCTTTTTCCATATTATTGATAATTGCATTAGAGTGGTTGTTTAGAGTCTACATCCCAAGTCATGTCCGCATCAACCCATGTGTTCAAGCAGTTGTTTTTCTTCTGTGTCTCCACTCCTGTAGTTCTTCCTCTGAATGTGGGTAGCATTCTTTTCCATAAATCCCTCAGAATTGTCCTGGGTCATTGCATTGCTACTAGTACTGAAGTCCATTACATTTGATTGTACCACAGCATATCAGTCTCTGTGTACAATGTTCTCCTGGTCCTGTTCCTTTCACTCTGCATCAGTTCCTGAGGTCATTCCAGTTCACATGGAATTCCTCCAGTTTATTATTCCTTTGAGCACAATAGTATTCCATCACCAGCATATACCAGAATTTGTTCAGCTATTCCCCAATTGAAGGGCATACCCTCATTTTCCAGTTTTTTGCCACCACAAAGAATGCGGCTATAAATATAAAATTTAATTTTAAAAGAAATGTGTTTGATCTGATGTTTGGGCTAGTTACTAGCTGCCTAAAGTGATTTAGTA
>NW_025383769.1:0-4485 GCF_016433145.1 Gracilinanus agilis
ACTCGCCCACCACCACCACCGCTCGGGCCTCCCCCTTTCTAACCGAGGGTCCTGGCACTCACCAGGGAGGGGGGCGGCAGACGGGCGCTTCCCTGCGTCCTTCGTCCTCCCCAGTTTGACAGAGAGGGGAAACCGAGGCCCGTGCTGATGTCTTGGAGGACCTCCACACGAGCCCTAAAGGGACTAGAAGCTCGTTGTCTCTTGTCTGGGTGAGGGGGTGGGGCGAGATGATGTCCCTCCTCTGAGCAGAGGGCCCGGCCTGGCTCTGCCCAGCCCGGCTCGGCCCGGCTCTTTGGGCCAAAGGTTGCTCGTATTCAGGGATTCGGCCCCCATCGAACGGCCTCTGTGGCTCAGCTTTTATGCCCCCTCTCGAGGAAGGGAGACCCCAAACTTGGCAGCTTTGAGGTCCCTGGTGTTGGCGTGGCAGGGCCGGGAGGGCCGGGGGGGAGCTCTATAATGCAGGGGGACCCCGAGACGTGCAGGGTGTTCCTTTGCCTCTCTGGGCCTCCGTTTCTTCATCTGTAAAGAACAGGATGTGGCTATCCGGCCTCCGCCTGGTTCTGTCCTCCACAAGCTGGGAGGCCTGAGCCGCCTCCTCGTCCTTTATCCCCGGCATCGTGGACCCCTTCAGCCTTTCCGGAGCCCCCCTCGGGTGCTCTCTCGCTTGGCCAAGGGAGCCTGGGCCTGGCATGGTGGGGCCGAGGAGGACCTCCGCCCTCGGTCTGGGTTCAGATCCTCCCCCACGTGCTGGGCCTTCCTGCGACCTCCGTTCGTGCCACCAGGCTCAGGGAGAGGAGCGGAACGTTCTGGGGCTCCCTGAGTGGCCCTGGCTGAGTCACGCAGCCCCATTGCCGGGCCCTGGAGCCAAGCACAGGGCGGATTCTAGGACGGAAGGCAACAGCTCAGAACAGAGAAGCAGCGAGGCTTCCCCGAGATCACACAGGGCGGGAGCAGAGGCCGGAGCCCAGGGCCACAGGAGAGGCTTTCTGCCGGACCCCCGCCGGCCGCCTCCCTCCGAGGACAAACGGGACGGACGTTCTGCGTCTCTCAGCGGCGGAATTCCTTGTCCCGTGATGTGCTCCTCCGGCCGCTCCCTCTTCTGCGGAGTCTCTCTCTGCCTCTGTGTGTGTGTCACACACGCACACGCACACGCACGCACGCTCAGCCCTCTGGGCCTCAGCTCCATGGCCTGTGCCGGCTTTGATGCCGCGCTCTGGGCCTCTGGCGGTTTCTCGTGTGGGATGGGGGTGCTACAAGCCCAGACCTGAGTGTTTGGGGTGGGGCGGGGTCTGCGGGGGGGGGGGGCTCCCCCAGAGCTTGCACAACCAGCCCTCCTGCTATGGTTCTTGGGGGGAGGTTGGGCCGCCAAAGCCTGAACTTGAAGGAGCAGCTCTGTCCCGTCTTCAAAGGCGCGAAGCTAAAAGGTATCACCTGCTTTAGAAGGAAGGCGGCTTCGTGCCGATGGAGCTCGTGGGGGGCCCTCGTGGGGGGCCGGTGGACAGTGAATGCGCACCTCGGAGTCAAGGCGTCCCGATGGGGCGCTCTCAGGACGCCTCTCCTCCTGGCACCACTCCTTACATTTACAGAGGAGGAAACTGAGGCCAAGATGGCGCTTTGCCCGGCTGTGCCGGCTCCGTAGGTGCTCTGCGAATCCGTATCCCACCCTAAAGGGCTGCCCTGTGACTCCCTGAAAGCGCCTGCTCTGTCTGTCACTAAGGACTGATGGGTGTAAAAGGGGGAGCTGGGGATCAGGAAAGGCTTCCCAGGCGGCCCTCAGAAGGGAGGAGGGTGCTGGGAGAACGGCCTGGCCAAAGGTGCAGAGATGGGAGACGGAGGCCGGAGCTGGCGGCTGGGGGGTCACGGATAACCGCCCACCCGCACGCATGCTCAGTGACCCTCTGAGAGGCCCGGAGTAAGAGAGGGCCTGCAAGCAGAGGAGGCTGCCTGGGAGGGCCGCAGTCAAACCAGGCTCTGTGACGGGGACTTTGGCCAAAGGAGCCCAATTGACCAGACCGTGGTTGACCTGGAGGGCCGGGAAAATGGGAGCTCGAGGCTGACCCCGACAAGTCGAGCCCTTCCCGATGCTGGGCCCGGAGGCTCCTTTGCTCATTACCGAGGGGAGGTGTGACCCCAGGGTGCCGGGCTCAGGAGCTCGGGTCCCCCCAGCTCCAGCTCTGTGAGGGGACCTCGCGGGTCGTGTTGTCTCCAGAGCCTGGTATATGGGGTGACCTCAAGCCCAGCCCCCGGGAGGGCAGAGAGAGAGGCCGGGGAAGTGGCTCTGACCTCAGGCAGGAGGACGCTGGCTTGTTCGAACCTCACTGACCCTCCGAGAAAGGACTCCAGACCGGACCCCCCATGGACGCATCTTCAGGCAGCCATCGCAGGGTCACGTCTCTCTTTCTCCAAGTTCCAGCTCAGATTCAGACCTAGGCCTCCCCTCCCCCAGCCCCGATCCGGGGTCCTGAGAGGACATTCACGGGGGGCAGCCGGCGTGGCACCTCACTGAACGTCTTGTCCCCATTTGGAGAACTGAGGGGGCCCCTTGGCATGGCCAGGATGGGTAACGAGAGAGCCGGGCTTCCCGGAGTTTACCTCTGGGGGGGACCCCCCCGGCCTGTGGGGAGCCGGGCAGCGCCTTCTTAGAGCAGGAGGAAGGACTCTCTGTGACCCTGAGAGCACCCCCTGCCTCGGTGCCTTCATCTGCACGATGGGGACGAGGATCCTCATTTAGGTAAAGCATTTTGTAGCCCAAAGCCAAGCCGTGCGTGTTCTCCGTATACATTCCTGCGCTGAGCCGGGCACCGGCCCTGTCTAGGATGTTGGTCAAGCCGAGTGGCCTCCCCTGGCCAGAGATCCCAAAGCTCCTCCAGTCAGATGTCCGAGCCAGACCGCAGAGCCCTCCCAGGTCCAACGTCCAGGCTCTCAGCTGTGCAGCCTTTTAGGATCTGGGTTTGAATTTTGCATCCTGGGGGAGTCGGGGAGGAGGCCCGGGCAGGAGCCCCTGTCTGAGCTGGTGGGGAGGTTGGACGAGGGGCCGCCGAAGGTTTCTGCTGCCTCTGGAGCCAAATCCCAGCTCTGACATTGGCTCCCTGTGTGTGACTGAGCAAATCCCACCCTACCCCCCCATTTCCTCATTTGATTTTTAAAAAATGCTGAAAACAATGGGGAGGGAGACCAGAAGGCCGAGCAGCGCCCTGGCACAAGACGCCTCTGTCCTCTTTTTTCCTTCTTCCATTCGGGAGGCATCACTGAATGCCAGGCCAAGGGCGGCCATCGGAGGGGGCACAGGCGGCGGCTCCCAGGCCGTGTTCTCTAAAAGCAGGGGGACCCCCCCCAACTCCACCAAGCTTATGAAGCGCCCTTTCTGGGTAGGGCGAGTCCCATCGCTCTGGCTCTCTCAAACCAAGGCTCTCGGACCCTCCTTCTCCCCCACAGAAAGCAGCCAAGAATAGCCAGGAGCGAGGGGAGACCTTTGAGGGTTGGGCCGGAGGAGAGATGGGTGTGGTTCTTGTCCCCATTTTACAAAGGAGGAACACGGGGCCCAGAAGCCAAGCGGAATTTGAAGCCTCCGAGGCCAGGCCTTTCTCCAGCTCCCTCGCTGCCTCGTGGTTCCAGGGCCCGCCGCAGAAGGGGGCCCTGTCAGTCTATCCCGGTATGGAGGGGCCTTCTCTGAATTAGAACTCAGGATCTCTCCAGCCCTCCTGCCGCTGTCCCATGATCTTGGCTGTGAAAGGTCGGCCTGGGGGACCTCTGAGGTCTCTTGACCAGGAGCCTCGGTTTCTGCCGCTTTACAAGGAAGGAATTAAACTCAGTAAATGGCTCCTTCCAGCCCTAAAAATAGGCCGGCGCCCAGCACCAACGTGCCTCCTCCTCAGGCAAACAGATGCTGTTCACATCCTTTGTCCACAGCAGGCCTCCGGCCCTCCTGCGCCGTGTGTGGGCCCCGTCCGGCCGCCCCGAGCTTGGGAATGAGGCGGCCTTCTTGCCGGTGCCCCAGCGTGTCGGGGCAGCGCTGGCTCCCGGGGATCGCGGGCAGGCCGGGGAAGGCGGCCTCCCATCTCGCAGCTCCTGGTCACAGAATCCCGGGTCTTCCACGTTGTTGCTCAGGCTGTGCCAGCTGGACCAGGCCATGAGCCCCGGGTGGGCGTCCCCGCCTCCAGGCAGCCCACCGCACCCGGGCCAGCTCTCCTCTCCGTCTGTCCTCGACAGCAGGCTCACACGGGCCTCTTGGCAAACCCCCCACGTTGCCGCTTGTTCTGGCCTTCAGGGCTCCGCAGAAGAAGGCTCATCACTCAGCACAGCCTTTCCAGGACCTCCCGGGTCTTCCCTCCCCCAGCACGTCGGCCTCTGGACCCCTGAGAGACAAGCACTTTCCTGCCCACCCCAGTCTGTTAGAAGCCAGGAGGAACCCCAGGAGGCTCCGCGTGGCCTCCCCAGCCAGGGGGTCTCGTCCCCCCAGCCTGCCCCCTCCGCCTCCCCCGCCCC
>NW_025383770.1:0-4436 GCF_016433145.1 Gracilinanus agilis
TATATGTATATATATATATATATATAATCTCTCTATTTTTCTGTTTTCTTATCCATAAAATGAATATGTTGGACTAGACAACTTTTAAGGGTCTTTTTTCCAGCTCTATATCTATTATCCTATGATTTGTTATAGCATGAATATGAATTTATAAATCTGGTGACTAGAGATGTAGCTAGTGTGGAGTTGATAAGGGCACTGCTATCTAAGAGGCTGGAGAATGCTTGTTTCTTGGGAGAATATGCTTACTCCCTGCTGCTGTCCTTGTGCTTATCTCTTGGGCTTCCACTGGCTGGGCACAACCACCCCCCAGGCTGAACATGGTCACAGTCACTTGGTCCCACGGGAAAGGAGAAAACAAAAGAGATCCCACCAGAACAGGGGCTATCACTGAGTCTCATTTTCACCTGCCCTTCCATAGGGATTTAGGCTAGATCACATTTTTTCCCCAGCATGTCAGCTATGGGCTGACTGTCCTGCAACTGCTTCCCAATACCCAAACTATTTTTACCCCAGGTGAAAATAATCTAATGAAGATTTGTGAGGGAGGAGGAAGAAAGAGAAGTTGAGGATGACTTAAGGGTTTCAAACTGGGCTAAAGAGGGAAGAATTAAAATGTCATAATGACAGCTGATCTTCATAAAGCCAAGAAGGTAATAGCTATACATTCAGCTCCTCTTGTGTTTTATAAACTAAAAGTTCGTGTATGAACAGTATAGAAGGATGCTTCAGTTTCAAACCACAAATGAAGTAGGCCATCCAACTGTCCTTACTGAAAGAAATTATCATAGCTGGTTATCCCATAGAAAGAAAATAAGTGATATTGAACATCTTCCAAGGAAGTAATTACTTTGGACAATTTAATTTTTAAGGGTGAGAGGCTTGTTATGCTATTGCCATTGAGTGCTGAATTGGCACAGAACTCATATCTAAGAGAAATATGTAATTAATAATTTGCTGGTAAAGAAAAATTCATGTAACCCCCACTCCCATAACTTATATATCTTCCAAATGTTAAAGTATGAATCCTAAATCAAATCCACTAAATTAACCAGTATGCATTTATTTAATTGAGTTTTACCACTTCAGATCTCAAGGGAAAAATTCCCATTTAAAGAAGTATAGAAGAAAGCATCTTTATTGAATTTTACTGGTACAGGTTGAAAAGATCTTAAACTTCTTTTCAAATACATTTAAGAGGAGCATGACTTTTCCCTTTTTAAAAAATGTTATTTTCCTTTTTAGTTCCAGATTCTCTCTCTTTTCAGCCCCTCTTCCATCCATTGAAAAGGCAAAAAATTTGATATCAGCTGTACATATAAAATCATTCAAAACATATTTCCACATCAATCATGTTCTGAAAAAAATGTCAAAAAATAAGGGAAAATATGTCTAAGTCTGCATTCTGGGTCCATTGATTCTTTGTCTAGAGGTCATTTTACCTCATAAGTCCTTTGAAGGGATGGTGGATCACTGCATTTATCAGAGTAAGTCTTTCACATTTACAATATTTTTGTTAGTGTGGGTTGTTCTCCTGGTACTGCTCAGTTCACTTTGTATCAGTTCATTTAAGTATTCTCAGATTTTTCCAAAACCACAACCTACATCATTTTTCATAGCATAATAGTTTTCTATCACATTCATATATTATAACTTATTTAGCCATATCCCTATTGATGGATATCCCTTTGGTTTCTAATTCTTTGTGACCACAAAAAAAAAACACGCCATAAATAATTTTGTACTTATGGGTCCTTTTTCTTTAATATCTCTGTTGTATAGATCTAGTAGTGGTATTGCTGAGTAAAAGGGTATACACAGTTTTATAGCCCTTTGTACAAACTTCTCCAGAATGGTTGGACTAGTGCACATCTCCCTCAATAGTCCCTTTCCTTCTTGTTCTCCTGTTGGGTAAGCTAAATTTCTATACCGAAATGAATTTTTGTACCCAATTTCTATACCATCTAAGTGTGGAAGTCCTCCTATAATAGAAACATCAAATGATGAATCTTTGAAGAGATTGTTCCATGTTGTCAAATGAACTCATGATGAATCTACTATGACCAAAGGTAATAGAAGATCTTTTTATTTAAGGTAGGGAAAATTGTCCATGTTCATAAAGTATCTTCAGAAGTGGTAACTGAATAGAGTTTTTCAAGAATTCTTTTCCAGTCATTAAAAGCCTGATAACAAAAAAGGAAAAATAAATCAATTTTGATTGAATATCACATAAACTATTGTCCAGGGGTTCTAGAAGTTAAAAAAATCCTAGAAACAAACTTCTTTTGATTTTGAATTCATAAAATATGTTGACTTTATACAGAAACACAGTAGAATCTGATTGCAACCTTATTTTAAATAATAAACTATTGGAGTATCCATTATTGTTTGAGGGATAATGATAGAGTTTAATGTCCAATTTATGAAAAGATTCATTTTCTATTTTCATGCTTCCACTTCCCATTCCATGACTTGTATGGGAATTTTACCTGAACAAAGGCCAATTTTTGCACATTATTACAGAATCTAATTTGGTCTAGTCATTTGAATATAACCTAAATTGAAAATAAATATTTCCAAAAAAAGTAATTACATATTTCTTTCTTTTTTGCCTTCATCTGTAATGTGAATGTTGAACTCATTGTGTTAGAGAAGTCAACCTGGAATTATGCATGACTAAATATTATTATTCTTTCTTGCTAAAATGTGCAAGACAGAGTGGCAGCAATGATAGTATTTTAGTATTTTATGGTATGTTTTGTAAATTGCATGAAATGAACATTTAAAATAATCCATCACTTTGATTGTTGACAACAGCTTAAAACCCTTCAAATAAGTCCATGAAAATATTCCATATGGCAAAATGCTTACAAATAAAATGCCAGTGAAAGGACAATTCATGATTAGAAATGATGATTATATGACTTCTTCCCTCTTATTTTGCCATCCACTGCAAAAGGTAGACCTTGTACATGATATATTATAACAGCACATCACAGTAAAATTGCTTATAGGGTTTAGAACTTCAAGAGACTTTTGAGATTATTTAATTTAGTTCTTTCATTCTCCAGAAGAATACCCTGAAGTGCAAGGAAGTCTGGTGACCTGTTTGAGGTCATACAGGATGAGAAGTAAATACCAGAGTCAAGATTTATGTTCAAGACTATTCTCCAGATTCATCATTTTCATTATACAACCCTTGCTTGCCTCAGATCCATTCTGTTATGAAGAGATAGATCTGAGTTCCTGCAATAAGGAAAGATGGTAAAAGATACAGTCCTGTACAGTTCCATGAGAGTTTTTTGAAGTGAGAGATGTAGATAAATGGGAAAGTTTTCTACCTACTTTCCTATTCTTTGCATATACCTTCCCAGCTTACTTAGTCATTCTGCTTCAATGCTGGAGTTTCAGTGAATCAAATTCATAGAAATCCAGAATTTTAAATTAGGAAAGAACTTTAGAGATAATTTAGTCTAATATCCTCATTTTATAGATGAGGAAATTATAACCCATAGGTGTGAAGTGACTTCTAGGTTGTCACAAAGAGTCAGTAGTAGGGCTTTGTATGAGGCAGACCACAGATTAGAGATGACCAGGACCTATAGTCTAGATAGGTTCTTGCATCTAACAGCAGGGCAATTGATTTAAGTCTTACCTAGGGGCAGAAGAAAGTAGCCTTAGCAAGTGATTGGGGTGGCAGGAGGCTACAAATAGACATAGGTGGGCTAGCAGTCAGTACCAAGGATATTCAATAAGGGATGAGCAATAGAATGTCCAAGAAGGTATGTGTCAGAATGTGGAGTCAGGGCAGTTGGATGGCATGCAGGGAGTCGACAGAAATGTAGAAAAGCAGGCAATCACCTTGACAAATGTCTATTGACAAGGGAATCCTATGAACATAGGGGCTTGTATTTGGGGGCAAGTCTCCTATCCCTGGAAAGACTGGCAAAAGCAAGGCAAGGGCCTCACTCTCAGCAGAATTGAATGTATAGAGCAGGTTCTTAAGAGAGGGACTTGGGCTTGTGAAAGCTATATAAAGGTTCTAATATTAGGATCATGATGTCAAATAAGTTTGGGTTAGATAGTAGATAGGAAGTGGTCACAAAAGCTAAGTTAGATGACAGTTTCAAGAATCAGAGTAATAGGGCCTTTGATACAGAACTTAGTTAGATCCTTTGCCAAATCTGTGTTGGATCCATAGAATCATAGAATTGGAAAAGGCCTCATTACCATCTAGTCCAACCCATAAATGAGAAGGAAACTTTGCTATACCATACCCAACAATTCGTCATCCAGTTTTTGTGTAGAGATTTCAAAGGAGGAAGAACTCATCACGTCTCAAGGTATCCCATTCTATTTTTTTTTTAACATTTATTAATATTCATTTTTAACATGGTTACATGATTCATGCTCCCCTTTCCCCTTCAACCCCCCCC
>NW_025383771.1:0-4225 GCF_016433145.1 Gracilinanus agilis
ATATATATATATATATATAACACTATGTCTTGCTTGTTTCTATTTATAAATTCTTTCTCTAGAGGTAGACATACACAAATTGTTAATTGATTATTAATTCTGGACCTCTATGTAATATTACCTTGATTCTTCTAGTGACACACTTCATATTTTTAAAATTAATCTTCTAGTCATTTTTTACAGTGCTGTGGTATTCCATCACAATCATATACCACAACATGTTTAGCTATTCCCTAACTGATAGGCATCGCCTCAATTTCCAGTTCCTTGCAATCATAAAAACAGCTGCTATAAATATTTTAGGATATATAGACTCTATTTCTTTTATCCTGATCACCTTCAAAAACAAATGTTATAGTGATATAGCTGAGTCAAAGCATTTACACAGTTTTATAACTCTTTGGGCATGATTCCAGGGTGCTCTCCAAAATGGTTGGATCTTATTCTCTCCTTAAAATTTTATTGTATTCACTAAAATTTTTTTCTTTCCCATTATTGACAACAAAGGAAGAATATAATAGATATATGAATTTAAAGAACCTCAATGAGCATCGAATCCCATCCTTTCATTAGATAGATAAGGAATATGAGGGCAGGACAGCTAAGTGAGAGTCAAGGTCACACACTTAGTAAGCAACCTACTTCCTAATGAAATATGCGACTGCTTGGGTAGAATTAAGCTACTTGAGAACAGGGACATGGATCCTGTGTCCATATCCCCTCTACCTAGTAGCATACCTAGAACACAGAGACGATTTAAGAAATATTTGTCTATTGATTGACCAATAACACCAGACCATTCTTTGTTGTGTTTCAGCTGTTTCAGTTGAGCCTCACTATTTGTGACCCCAATTGAAGTTTTCTTGGCAAAGATACTAAAATAGTTTGCCACTTTCTTCTCCAGCTCATTTTACAGGTGAGAAAAAATGAGGCAAACAGGGTTCAGTGACCTTTCCAGGAGCCAGACATGGCTAGGAAATGCTTAAGACCATATTTGAACTCCCCAAAAGTATTTTTCCAACTCCAGACCTGGCATTTTATGAATTGTTCCATCCAGCTGCCTGGAACCACACCACTTCTTTGTAAAATATCGAGAGTTTATAAAATCAGGGTTTTGAACCGTATGCCTCTGGGATCCTTTCTGATCTAAATTTATATCCCTCTGATTATTTCATTAAGTATAAAATGAGGGGGTTTAATGAAATTATCTACAAGTCCCCATCTAATTGTAAATATTATGATTCATCTCCTCAGTAACATTAAACATAATGGAATAAAAAATATATGATAAGATGTTTGATGGAAGTTCTGGATGGGGGAGGATTTTTGGGGGAGAATAATTCTTTCTGGTAGCTCTTGACTCATCTTGCACAACTGAATACCTGTTCTACTAATGTATAAATCTGACTTCGGGAACATTAGCAATAAAAATCCTTGACAAATATGATAGACAAGAATATTTTAACTTAAAATCCACTTATCCCATTGTGAACCCCCACCTTCCAAGCCTTTGATTGCAAAACCACAGAATTGGAAGAGGTTATCTTGTCCAATGCATCCCTGAGCATAAATTCCTTGTTAGATCTATGGCAGCCTTGAGGAGTAACCAACCAATCAGCTTTTGTTTGAGGACCTCTGATGAACTTGTGAAGAATCTCATTCCACTTCTGATTAGCCCTAAGGGTCAGAAAGGTTTTCCATATCTAATGGTGAAATCAAATTTTCCTGCATAGTTCATTCACACTTGATGTTCTATTTCCTAATTTAGGGTTACCACTGTCTATTCCTAATGCTTTGATGTGTCCTTTTTCTCCTTGTCAGTGCCTCATAATCCTCCCTGGCTTTATTCAAGTTTTAGCAAAGTCCTATCTTTGGAAAGAAGCCTTTCCAAGTCCTCCATAAGACTAATGCCTTCCCTCTAAGATTTCCCTCCACCCTCAACTTGTCCTCTCTTTTATCTTGTTTGTACATTTGTTCTTTTGTTTCAGTCTCTGACTCTTGTTGACCCATTTGGGATTTCCTGGGCAAAGATCCTGGAGTGCTTTCCCATTTCTTTCTGCAGTTCTTTTGCAGATGAGGGAAACTGAGGCATGCAGGGTTAAATGGGTTAACCAGGGTCACACAACTAGTAAGTGGGTGATGCTAGATTTGAAATTAGAAAGATAAATTTCCCTTTCTTCAAGCCCTAGCTTTCTAACCACTGTACCACCTAGCTGCTCCTGTCTGTGCATATTTGTTTGCAAATTATGTCCTCCTTTAGTCTGTGAGCTCATAGAAGGCAAGACAATCTTGCTTCTCTTTTTATCCCCAATTCTTAGCAATATTTCCTGGCGCATAGTAAGGCTTTTTTTAATAAATAGTAGTTGACTGAGTATTCCTAACTACAAGTCTATTCCATCTTTAAATGGCAGCCTTCCAAATATTTGAAAATCATTACCATGACCCCTTGCACCAAGTATTCTCTTCTCTAAATGATTAGTCATCCTTTCTTTTAGCATTTTTAAGTATCTACTATATGCTAGGGACAGGGGTTACAACAACAACAACAACAACAACAACAACAACCAACTAACCAACCAACCAACCAACCAACCAACAGCAACAACAACAACCTTAACAACAACTTGTTTCTTCCCTCAAGGAGTATATAATCTATATCAGGGAGATGAGTTATGCATATTATATATATATATATATGTATATATATATGTATATATAATATGTAAATGGTGGCTGATTTAAAAAATGAGATTAATTTGGGGATGGGCAAGCAGTTGGAGCTGGAGTAAGGTGAAGGATGTGGAAAAGCATCATTTTAGATAATGGGCTTTGCATTCATAATCTAAAAATTCAACTTGTTCAATTCATTCATCTAGGCTTAAGAGACTTCTTGAAAAGAAGGAGGGGGGGGATAAATTCCAGCACTAGCACCGTCCAATGGGAAAGCATTCTGAATTCTCATAGACTTCTTCAATTTTTATTTTTTTACTCATTTCCTATGTGAAGAATATCTAGTACAATTTGGGTACGTTGGTGAGATTTGAGAGAACTGAAGGACAAAAGAGATAAAACCTAGAGGAAGAAAAGGAGCAAAGTGGCATTCCCTTCCCTAGAGGGGGCAGTTCTGCCCATGGAAAGGATGAAAAGAGGCTGAAAATATTTATAATAGCAGCAGAGATGCCAAGGCTAGTGGCTGAGAAGGGGCTTTCTCTCTAGGGTTAACCAGGAAGGATGAAAACAATGAAGCTGAGATGAAAGATCTATAAGACTGATCTTTATTGGCAGCTCATTCTTATGGTTGCAGAGTTCCCAAAGGGAGCCATATTGAAAGGGATACAGAGGAATTAACCCCTATTCCTTATCCTCCTTTGGCTATATAACCATTTCTGAACCTATTCATTTATTCTGTACCAAGTTAGATTGTGTGACTGACCCAGTTTCACTTCTCATACACATATGCAGTTGACCTAGACATTTGTATTAGTGGATTTTTTTCCCCTGTCCCTTCATGGTATTCATGAGAAGTAGGGCAGCTCTGGTAGAGACAGTTAGAGGGTAGATTCTATGGCACTTTAAGTAAGGAGGACCTGAGTTTGAATTCTTATTTAAATACTTATATATCTCACTCTAGTCATTACTTAACCACTCTCAACCTCAGTTTCCTCATCTATAAAATGGGTATTATAATAGCGCTTATCTTGTAGGATTTCAGGAAAATGAAATGAGATAATAATTATGAAGTACTTAGCAGAGTGCCTGGCACATATCATAGTAAATACTATGTTAATATCAACTATTATTAGCTACCATTATCATGATAATTGTGGATTGTGAGACTGATTTTTGCTATTTTGCCTTTTCGAAGTCTCTTAGAGTTTCACTTAGAATATGCTGATAGAGGGGGCAGCTGGGTGGCTCAGTCAGGTCCAGAGACATCCTGGGTTCAAATGTGACCTCAGACATTTCCTAGCTGTGGGACCCTGGGCAAGTCACTTAACTCCCACTGCCTAGCCCTTACCACTCTTCTGCTTTGGAACCAATACACAGTATTGATTCTATGACGGAAGGTAAGGGTTTAAATTTTTATAATCTAATTTAATTTAATTAAAAAAAAAGAATTTCTGGTGGACCAGACTCTTGCTTTTTTTTTTTTTAACATTTATTAATATTCATTTTTGACATGGTTACATGATTCATGCTCCACCTTTCCCCTTCAACCCCCCCC
>NW_025383772.1:0-7528 GCF_016433145.1 Gracilinanus agilis
CCCCCTCCCTCCTCTCTACAATCTTTTCCCTCCTCTCTGAAGACCCTCCCTTCTGCAACCTCTCTTCCCTCTGAAGCTCCTTCTCAGCAACTCCTCCCTCCTTTCTGCAACCCCTTCCTTCCCTCCACAACTTCCTCCCACTCTCCTCTGCACTCCCTCCCTCCTCCCTACAGTTCTTCCCCCTCCTCTACACCCCTCCCTCCTCTTTGGAGCCCTCCCCTCACCAACCATCTCACTTCTCTGGTATAACCTTTCCACTTTCTACCATCTACTCTCCCTCCCCCTCCACACATGCTCCCCCACTACCAGATATTCCCCTTCCCAGCCCAACCTAGGCCCCCCCCCCCACAGCAGCACCCTTCCATGTTTGTGGCAGGGGTGGAAGGCATTAAGACTGGGCTCCATACCCTGGAGTTAAGGAAGCTCCTGCAGTTCTCAGATCCAACCCAAGGGAAGGGCCTGGGGAGGCACAGGGTGGCAGGAAAGGGAAGGGAGGTGGCCCCACAGGGGACAGAAGACTGGGAATTGTGACAGAATTTCCCCCCTGGAGCAGTCATGAGAGTCACAACGGAGAACTAGAAGGGAGGGAAGGCCATCTAGTCCAACTCATTTTACAGATGAGGAAACTGAGGCCCTGAGGGGTAGTAACTTGCCAATGAGGTGGGGGCTCTGAGAACATGAAGTGGAGGAATGGGGTCCCACAGTCAGGAACTCAGAGACTGGGGATTCTGTATCAAGAAACACCAGCCATGGTTGTTAGTTCAAATCCAGCCCAAGAGGTTCCTGCACTGCTGGGCATTCATCAAAAGAGGTGAGCACTGGAGACCCTTCCCTAAAGAAGGAAGAGAACTGGTGGATTCAGAGTCATAGCCCCTGGCTTCTCCTGCTTGCCTGTGTAACCTGGACAAATCCCTTCCTTTCTGTGGGCCTCAGTTTCCTCATCTGTAAAATGGGAAAGGCTGCACTTGATGTCTCTGATGTCTAGGCCTCTTCCAACTCTTCACTCCTCTGAAAACCAGGTTGAGTGAGAATTTAAATTGACTTCCCAGGGCAGGGAGGGTGTGTTTTGCCCACAGAAGACTCTACAGTCAGAAGTTGTGTGTTGAGGGCAAAGAAAGAGCCAAGCTCAAAGTGTTGAGTGCATGATGCTCACACATTTCTCCTTTCTTCCAAGGAAGAGGATGGGCAGGGCTGATGGATCCAATGTAGGAAGGACACTGAATTTGGTGAGGAGACCTCTGGGTTCAAGTGTCTGTATGACCTTAGGGAAGTCAGTCTCTGAGAATTGTTTCCTTACCTACAAAAGGAAGACATTGAATTAGATCTCTTCTGCCCTTTCCAACTCTGAAAAGTCAATTTATAAGCTTTACTGCTAACTCTACCTAGGAGGACAGAGGGACGCCCTTCCCTGAAAGACAACCCCTGCCGCCACCACCAAACCTGACCCCAGATCCCACCAGATATCTAAAATTTGGAGTCAGAGCATCTGGGTTCAAATGTTGACCATTGGGTAAAGTTTGGCACTTGGGAAGTCATTTCTCCTCTTTTTTTTTTCTCGATTTCTCAATTTCCTCATTAGTACTATGGGGCTAGGGGAGAGAGAACAGATTGTATTCTCATCTCTCTTAGCTATTGGAATTCGATGGGACCTTTACCTCTTCACTCTACTCTTAACAAGGATCTGTCTTCCTCTGGCTCCCAACACCTCTTTGATAGCCCCTGGAAGAACCAGACGGTGACTTGGGAAGAGTCGATGAACAGCCAGGGAACAACAGTCAAGAATGAATCAAACTGAATGTCTAGAAACAGGAGGAAAAAATGCAGCATTTAATAACCTAAGTTGGTGTGTCCCTAAATGACCCACATTCCCTTTTATCCCCGAGATGCCAGGTGCTATGAGGATTTCGTGCCATCTTTGTTGCTGCTAGGAGAATTGGGATTGACAGTACCACAGCTTTGAGTTTGCAGTGGTTGGGGAGATGGGCTGTCCTGATTTGGGACAAGTAGGATAGCCAGAGCTCCATGACAGTGAGAAACCCCAGAAAAGTTCTTTCGGGTTTCATCAACCTTGGAGAGGAGCACTGAACTACAGCCACCAAGATGGGAGGATCATATGATTTTAAGTCAGAAGAGACTTTGTCCTCTGTCTTTCTAGCTCAACATACTCATTTTACACACAAGGAAACTGAGGCTCAGGTGAAGCGACTTACCCAAAGACACACAGTGAGCTAGGTGCAGAACAGAGGTCTATTAACTAAATTTCAACAAACATTTCATAGGTACCTCCTATCTGCTGGGTGCTGGGCTAAATGTTGGAACAGGAATACCAAAAATGAACAATCCCTGCCCTCAAGGAGCTGCCATTCTACTGGAACGAAGAAGGCCTAAAGATTCAGAACCTGTGGGCTGGGGCTGATTCACGCTGATGGGGAGAGAAAAGTCTCCTAGGGAAAGAAGCATAGTGGACATTCAAACTCCCCCTGGTAGGAAGAGAGACTTTGGGCCATTACTGCTGGGTCTTACCCTGACAGAGTGACTCAACTTCTCCATCAAGGGTTTTTGAGTTTCTTTGATTAATGGGTGAGAAAGGCTGCTTAATCCTTAAAAGGGGAAACCTAATTTTTGGTTCGTTATGAAAATATTGTCCCTTAGATCTTCCTAAGAGGAAGGCATGCCAGGCTGTGCAGATGGGTCTCTGAGAGTATATTTCTTTTCCTTGTGAACACACATAGTCCTGTTTGGAAGAGATTGAGACCTCCTCTTGGCCCGGTTCCTGTCCTGGTATCTTTGACCAAGAAGTATCAGGTCAGTGAGATTCAAAGTGCCTGGAAAAACCCTCTAAAGAGTTCACAGGCTGCAACTTGACCATGTCTATTTTCTTACATAGAATATAAACTCTTCTGGAGAATGTGGCCTTCTCAAGGGCAGGGATTGCCACGTCTACTTTTGTTTCTCCGACGCCAAGCATAATATAATGCCTGGCACACAGTAGTTAATGTTTACTCAGTCATTTCAGTCATAGGCAACTCTTTGTGACCCCATTTGGGGTTTTCTTGGTGCAGATACTGGAGTGGTTTGCCATTTCCTTCTCCTGATCATTTTATAGATGAGGAAACTGAGGCACACGGGGTTAAGTGACTTGCCCAAGGTCACGAAGTTAAGAAGTATCTGAGGCCATATTTGATCATGGATCTTCTTGACATCAGACCTGGTGCTGCCAACTGTCCCAAGTGCTTAATAAATCTGTTCACTGACAAAAGTTTATAGTTTACTTGGGATGTTCTTTAAAAGGAGACCACCTCGTTGGTGTCTCATCTTCTGTTAAAAGTCTTTTTTCCTGTGGTAGCACGTGAGAACAAATAGGCTATGAAGTCTCTGGGGTCTTCTGCCCTCCTATTGTGGCCCACAGATGGAAAAGGTGGAGAACCCAGAATTAGATTGCCTGAGGTGCCCAGTACCTCCGATCCAGTCACAGTTGGCTGTCACTTCATGAGTTAGGTAGGGAAGGGAGAGGAGATAAGCCAGTATCTAGATTCTGTTGGGTCTGTTTTGGGGTGTACCAAAATATAAAAAAAATCCATTTTGGAAGGACCTCAGTGACCATCTTGTCCGATTCGTATCTGAAAGAGAATCCCTACTAGAAAATACCCAACAAATAGTGAGCTAGCTTTTCCTTGAAGACCCCCAGTGAGGGAGGAGCTCCCACTGCCCTACGTGGCCCATTCCACTTTGAGATGCTCCCCTTGGGAGGAAATCCTTCCCGGCCTCAAGCCTAAGCTGACTCCTTTGCACTTTTCACCAATGGTCTGATCCTAGTTTGGCCCCTTTGAGTGAAATAGAACAAATTTAATCTTTCTTATATAATGGGTCCCAGATGGGGTGAGGGAAACTCCTGTCCGATGAGAAAAGGCAACTGACTTGTAAGGTAGTTTTTTACCGTCTCTTTCTTCTTCCTCTTTCTGAGTGGGGAAACAGGAATCCCAGAAGTCAGCCCTCGCCAGACACAGCAGCCCCTAGTCCATCCCACCCAGGCCCTCTTCCCTGGAATGTCTGACATCGGTTACGTTCAATCAGCTTGGGTGTCCTCGGCATTGCTGAGGACGAGAATTACTTCCAGCTTGGCCCCGTGGCACCCAACAGCTCCCTCCACTTTGCATTTTAACCTCCTCTAAGCTCTCCCCAAATGGACACGATCTGCCAGGGCCAAGCAAAACATCTGGGATGTCTCAGGCCACAGCAACAGCCTCCTTCCTTGGTCCTTTCTTCTTCCTGCTGCTCCCAGGCAAAGAGAACCAGGCCATTTAAAAAAAAAAACTCAACCCCCTCATCTACCTAAGCATCTGGAGTGATGACAGGGCCCAAAGGCTCTTCCCTAATTTGATCTGAGCAAGGTAAATGGAGGGAAACAACAGCCTGGATGGCCCAGGTGCCTTCCTTCATCTTGGTGGCTCCATCACAGCTCTGAGATGAAACCCCAAGGGAAGCCAGTGGGACAAACAGGGGGAGCATCTGTGTGTGTGTGTGTGTGTGTGTGTGTGTGTGTGTGTGTGTGTGTGCGTGTGAAGTGCAGCCTTTCCGAAGGATGTTCGCATTTTGTACACTTGGCAGCCTTTTGCAGAGGAATGTATGTCTGCCTGCAGTTGTAGGCTGAAATATGAATGGGTGTAGTTGTCTGCAGGTGTTTGAATGGCTCTAGGTTTCTGTGAATGAATGCATTTGTGATGAAGGGTGTATGCATTTGTAGCCATGGGCAGGTGCCTGGCTGCCTAGCTGGCTGTTGGTTTGGGGTGGGGGAAATTGAGGAGGGGGCATCCATTCTAAATGGAGAGTGGGTAGCCTGGGGTGGCGTCTGCCTTCTTGCAGCCTCTGTGGGGGCACAAGATGTTGGCAGCCATCTCTTCTTGCCTGGACACTCAGAAAGGGGAGAGGAGGGTGGAGAGAGTAGGAAAGCATGTGGTCAGTCGCTCTGCTGTCAGATGAAAGCCCTGAGCTCTCCTTTAGCCACCAGGGACTAGTCCCTGGTAAATTCAGGCAGTATTGTCCTGCTCTTGTGCCCAGCCAACCCCCCACCCTCACCCCTCGAGGCTAGGGACAATAGTTTCTCAGTGGCTCAGACTGGAGGTTTCCCCAACCTCAGCCTCCCCTCTCCCAAGGAAGGTAGAAACAAGGCTCCTCCGTTCCTGCCTCCCAACTTTCATGTTAAAAATCTTCTCAGGTCCCCCATCTCTCTTCCAGCTAGATTTCCAAAGATGAAAGAGAAAAGGGTGGTTTTTTTTCACTATTCGGAAATGCTGAGATTCTGAACTCACTGGGCATGTGGGAGTGGGAATCCTTGCTGCCGATGGGAGGGGGATGTTCATTTGATCTAAAATCTTCGGAGGCATTAATGGCTCTTCCACTGCTTCCTTTCTCCAGCTCTCAGCACCTCCCTGGTTCAGGGAAGGTAGCCTCCAAGCTCTATCCCAGCACAAAACAACCCCAATTAGCCTTCCCATTTGCAGTCCCAGCAGAGGCCAAAGGCTGAATGGGTTACAGGTACTAATCGCTTCTGTCACCTCAGAAATCCCTCCGGGGACAAGAATCTGCCCACTTGGGGTGAGTGGACAATGGTGGAGGGAGGAGGAAGCTAGAAAACTGGAGAGGGACAAACATCCAAAATGAACCATCTTCCCTGAAGAGGAGATCTCTCTCCTGGCCCTCCAACCTCTCATCCAAACCCCCCCCCCCAATTCTCCTTGTCTCTCCTTCCTCCCCTTATCTCTCCCCTCCCAGTTCACAAGATTACAGCATCCCGGAGTTGGAAGGGACCTTAGAGACCCCCAAGTTTGACTCTTCCAGAACAATTCCAGCCAGCTCAGTCCTGACACTGGCTTATTGTTAATTCATAAGGGAAATATCAAATGTTTTTGATACATCCAAATACCTTGAGTATGTAGTTTCCTTCATATTCCCTCTTTTTGGGGGGGGGAGGCAGTAATTATACTTTGAGCTGGTCAGTCCAAATGCAATCTTTCAGATAACTGAGGCAGTGTGTTGCACATAGTAGGTGCTTACTAAAAATGTTCATGAATGAATGCATTTGTTCATGAATGAATGAATGAATGAAAGCCAGATAAAATGATATAGATTGCCTGGTGAGGATGGTGGGGGATTCTCATTGGAACACCAGCCCAACAAAGAACAAATAAAGCAGATTATAGATTTAGCACCCTCCCACCCCATCTCCAGCCCTACTCAACTTAATCGCATTTTGGTGGGCTCCTGTGACCTTTCTGCCAAATAAACAAGCAGAAGGACGCATCCCAGCCCTTGTATTTATGAATGCACTGTCTCTGCAAATTATGAACGCCCTGGTGCATTGTGTTTGTATGAATGGGGGCTGCATGTGCTGGCCAGAAGACACGTGAGACACGTGGGGTGGAGAATTATGACTTTAAAAATAATGAATTGAGAAAAAAAATTAATGGAAGATCATGAATGGTGGATTTAAAAATAAACCTCATCCTGCTCCCTTCTCTTCTTTCCCGTCCCCTCCCCTCCCCCATAGCGTTTTATTTCATTAAAACGAAAAAAAAAATCATCTTCTATCCATGGATCAGTTTCTCCTCTGTGGTCTCTGGTTTGCCACCTTTCTGTGGACCACACAGCTAAAAACAGAAAGATTCAACACAAAAGATTCCGCAGTCAGCTCAAGCAGGGGGTTATTTTTAGATCAGAAAAGGGGGAAAAGAGGAGGGGATGGAGAAGCAGTTCTGGGTTTGGAGCTAATTTTGTCTTTTTTTTTTTTTTAATCCCATCAATGGTATTTTCCATACAATCTGATTTTTATTTGGCTCCTAGAAAAAGAACAGATCTAGGGCTGAAAATTCTGGAGCTTATGGCTGATTTCGAGCTAGTAGCCTTTCTTCACCAGGCTCCAACTGAATTAATTTGATACTATTTTTGAAAGTCAGTGTTTCTAAGGGAGACCTAATGACGCGCTGACGTCAATGCAGGTCAATAGCACAAACTGCTGGAACCGAGTGTGCTACCCAGAGCCAGAGCTTGGAGGCTTTTCAAACAGCCCCAACTCTGCAAATATCCCAGCTTGGCAGGGGCGGGGGCGGGGGCGGGGGGAAGCTAGTGTGCTTTAGGCGGAGACCCCCATTACCTCCCCCACCTGAACCCCAAGAATATTGCAAAGGGGGGGGGGAGTGGGCGAGAGAAATCCAAAGAGATGCAATCAGACGCACTGCAGTTCAAAAAAAAAATCATACCTGTCAAAGCAACCGTATGTAATCCATGCACACACGCACATAGGCACACATTTACGTTCTGAATGCAATGCATATCATTAGGGTCTGTCTATAAATAGCCCCAGAGATGCGTGCATTGCAATTTGGTCCCCAAACGGGGTTTTCAAACGTGGGTGATGAGTTCTTGGGCTCTGATCAGTTACTCTGGAGGTGCCTGTGGATGTGGGGGTGGGTGCGTGGGAGGGGGCTGCCTCCTCTCACACAGATACCTACCTCTCCTCTCTCTCTCTCTC
>NW_025383773.1:0-2979 GCF_016433145.1 Gracilinanus agilis
GAGAAGGAAGGAAGGAAGGGAGGGAGAGAGGGAGGAAGGGAGGGAAGGAGAGAAAGGACAGATGAATGAAAAAATAGAGCCTCCCAGTATGGCAAACCCCAGAGCGTGTCTCACACTGGGCAAAGGAGGAGCTGGTCCTGGGCTCTGCTGGAGGGGAAGCCCAAACTCTACAATAACCTCCTCTGCCAGCCCCCAGAAGGTCTAACCTTCGTGGTAAGGAAGAGTGAACCTGATGAGTGACCCCTTAGTGCCACGGCCCCAGGAAGAAGCTGGCCTGGCGACCCTGGGCTAATTAAACCTTACCAGCCTGTCCCTGGTGTAGACAAAGTCCCAGAAATGCCAAAGCTCGGGAGGTTATCGGGTCATCTGGGCTTGGCTGAAAAGGCAAAGGGAAGCCCCTTCCCTCCTGAGGCACCCCCACCCTTCTGGCCGGTGCTCCTGGCCAGGGCAGCCATCTTTACAGAAAGCCCAATCTCTGGGCCACAGCGCCCTGTTACCCCCTGGGTCTACCTTCTGGGTTGGCACCAAGGCTGCTGGGGGGAGCATCCTCAGAAATCCTGGCTGTGAATGAACACCCAGCATTTCTAGGGGCCGGCACTGATGGTTTGCAGAGTTCTCACAGGGATATGATGTCACTGGGGCTGCCAGAGGTGCTTTAGGTCTGGAGTCAGGAAGATCTGGGTTCAAATCCAGCCTCAGAATCTTACTGGTGGTGGGATCCTGGGCAAGTCACTTGGCCTTGTTTGTCTCAATTTCTCCCTCTATAAAATGGGAATAATAATAGCCATGTACTTGCCAGGACTGTTTGGAGAATCAAATGGGAGCCGGTTTCTAAGGAACTTTGCCCGCCATGAACACTAGCTCGTCGCTGACTTGGGCAACCTTCAAATTCAGGTCCTTCTTCACAACTCAGTTCTTGGGAAGCCGCCTCACATCAAGTGAGACTCGTTCCAAAAACGTGTGCTAATAGGCCAGCGAGAGCGTCTTAGTTATCCCCATTTTACAAGCTTGAAGGAGGACCCAGAGAAGCTCGGCCCACTCCCGAGCACGCGGCCCCTCGGCTTGGGAGGAGAGGAAGCCGCCTGAGCCCGAGCTCTTCCCGGGGTACCCGCGAGGGCCTGCCCTGAACAGCCCCCCAAGAGTCAGACGTCCCAAGCCGTTGGGGCACAGCAGAGGCTGCCCTGGATGGCTCCCATCTGATGAGGGATCAGAGATGGAGATAAAAGAGGCATCTGGCCGGCAGCCCCTGCCCGCGGGAGGAAGGGGAGGAACGGAGGGCAGCGGCTCTCAAGGTCACCCGGCCGGCCCACCGCAGAGCCCCCCCCCCCCGGCTTGGCTTCGGTGGCAGCTCGCCAAAAAGCACGAGCAGGCCTGGACACAGCGAGCTCGGCGGAAATCTGATCAAGGGGGCCGGGGGTGGGGGTGGGGGAGGGAAGGGGCTACCACGGGACCTCCCTGACCAGTGTGGGAGACAAAGGGAAGAGACGGGCAGGGAGGGAGACAGAGAAGGAATGAAGACACAGGAAGGAGGACACTATCGGGGCTGCCCAGGAAGGAGTCCTCTGGGACTCGGGGGGAGAAGGTCCCCCCCTCTGCCCCGGGGCCCACGTCTGTGCCCGGGAGGGTCACCGATGGACAGGCAAACAGGTCGCTACCACAAAGATGGCCTTTCCGTTGGCGAGGAAGGAATGAGCGAAGCTGGATGGCCAGGCCTTGCCTGGCTCTCCTGAGGGATGAAGGGCCTCCCTGGTCAGCAGTGACCATGCGGGAAGGTTCGGCATCGACCCTGCAACTAGCTTCCCCTGTGACTGTGCAACCCTGGAGCAGCCCCAGTGGAGTAATGAGTTCCCTGTCAGTCCTTTTCCCAACCTCCCCGCAGAGGCTATTTCCTGGCCTTTAAAAGGAGAGGCCCGGACAAAATAACCTCCAAGGACCCTCCGGGCTCCAACATCCCCCGCCAAGGCCTCGCCCAACTCCTCAAGGCCCCTTTGGTTCCACCATGTTGAAAATCCCAGCCCTGCGGCGCCCGGCTCTCCAGCCCAGAATCCTCCAGGGAGAAGCGCCTCCACTTCTGGAATCCCAAAGCCCCAACCCTGGTCCAGGTCCACCCCCGTGTCTCACCCAAATCTTGCTGAAGAATATAAGGTTAGGGGGCAGCTGGGTAGCTCAGTGGATGGAGAGCCCGGCCTAGAGACAGGAGGTCCTGGGTTCCAATCTGGCCTCAGACACTTCCCAGCTGGGTGACCCTGGGCAAGTCACTTGACCCCCATTGCCTAGCCTTACTGCTCTTTTGCCTTGGAGCCAATACACAGTAGAGATTCCAAGATGGAGGGTGAGGGTTTTAAAAAACAAAAAATATAAGGCTAAACGTGGCCTAACTAGGAGTCCTGGTGGCCTTCTTGGGGGTCTGCCCCTTGTCTGGGGGCCCAGAGTGAGGAGGCTCTGGCGGGGGTCCCTGTCCCCAACAGGTCTCAGGCTTGGGGCCTGCCCAGGGCTGGAGGGTTGGGGTGCTGGGATCTGGGTGGAGGGCAGGTGGGTGGGGCCCTTCTCTCTATCTCTAGGGACCAGAAGGGGAGGGGGAGGGGCATGGCTGCTTCCCAGGCCCGCCTCCTTCTCTGGGGCTCCTTTTCATTGACCTGCTCTCAGAACCTTCCAGTATTTCATTTTAGCCAGGCTCAGCCCTCAACCACCCCGGGGCAGGCGCCCATCCAATCTAACGAGCCCTCCCTGAGTGAGGAGCCCCTCGACAGCACCCCGACACGCCTCTGAACTGCTGGGAAGCCCCTCATGTGGTCCTCCTGGGGTGGGGGGTGTCCTCTTAAGGATGGGAAACTGGCCCAAGGCCCGGCCATTCTCTTCAGTCAGTGATGGCGCACCTGAGGCACAGGAGCCCACAGGAGAGGCTGGGCCCGCCTCCAGGCCCGCCCCCTCCCCCAGCAGCCAATGGGAGCGCTTCCTCCCGGGGGGGGGGGGGGGGGG
>NW_025383774.1:0-10884 GCF_016433145.1 Gracilinanus agilis
ATATATATATATATATATATATATATATATATATATATACGTACTCATGAAGCTTTTGGAGGACTTAAACATAGTTGAGACTTTATAATAGGAGGGCCACTGAGGCATTTTTTAAACATTTATTAATATTCATTTTTAACATGGTTACATGCTTCATGCCCCTACTTTACCCTTTCTCCCCCGCTTTCTCCCCCACCCATAGTCAATACATATTTCCACTGGTTGTAACATGTGTCCTTGTTCAAGACCTATTTCCAAATTGTTGTTAGTTGCATTGGTGTGGTAGTTTCGAGTCTACATCCCCAATCATGTCCACCCCGACCCATGCGTTCAAGCATTTGTTTTTCTTATATGTTTCCTCTCCTGCAGTTCTTCCTCTGAATGTGGGTAGCATTCTTTACCATAAATCCCTCAGAGCTGTCTTGTATCATTGCTTTCTGCTGGTACAGAAGTCCATTACATTCGATTTTACCACAGTATATCAGTCTCTGTGTACAGTGTTTTTCTGGCTCTGCTCCTTTCACTCTGCATCAGTTCCTGGAGGTCTTTCCAGTTCACCTGGAACTCCTCTAGTTTATTATTCCTTTTAGCACAATAGTATTCCATCACCAGCATATACCACAGTTTGTTCAGCCATTCCCCATTGAAGGACATACCATCCTTTTCTAGTTCTTTGCCACCACAAAAAGCACAGCTATAAATATTTTTGTATAAGTCTGTTATCTATGATCTCTTTGGGGTACAAACCCAACAATGGTATGGCTGGATCAAAGGGCAGGCGTTTTTTTGTTTTGTTTTTTTTTTTTTAAATTTTAAACCCTTAACTTCTATGTATTGACTTATAGGTGGAAGATTGGTAAGGGTAGGCAATGGGGGTCAAGTGACTTGCCCAGGGTCACACAGCTGGGAAGTGGCTGAGGCTGGGTTTGAACCTAGGACCTCCTGTCTCTAGGCCTGGTTCTCAATCCACTGAGGTACCCAGCTGCCCCCTGGCAGGCATTTTTTTATAGCCCTTTGAGCACAGTTCCAAATTACCAGCCAGAATGGTTGTATCAGTTCACAACTCCACCAGCAATGCATTAATGTCCCAATTTTGCCACATCCCCTCCAGCATTCATTACTCTCCCCTTCTTTCATTTTAGCCAATCTGCTAGGTGTGAGGTGATACCTCAGAGTTGTTTTGATTTGCATTTCTCTAATTATTAGAGATTTAGAACACTTTCTCATGTGCTTATTGATACTTTTGATTTCTTTACCTGAAAATTGCCTATTCATGTCTCTTGCCCATTTTTCAATTGGGGAATGGCTTGATTTTTTTATACAATTGATTTAACTCCTTGTATATTTGAGTAATTAGACCCCGGTCAGAGTTTTTTGTTATAAAGATTTTTCCCAATTTGTTGTTTCCCTTCTGATTTTGACTACATTATTTTTGTTTGTACAAAAGCTTTTTAGCTTAATATAATCAAAACCATTTAATTTACATCCCCTCCCTTGATGAACTTCCCTTTCTGCCCCCTCCCTTGTTATTCCCCTCCTTTTGTTTTTAAAGGCCTAATGAATTCCCTCCCCCTTCTTCTCCCCTCCCTTTTTTGACCTCCCCACTCCCCTGCTCCCTTTGGTTTATCCCTTCTGACTTTCTCAATAGGGTTAGATGGAGTTTTTTATCCAGATGGATAATAAAGCTACTCTTCCTTCTCCGGGTTGATTACACTGAGAGTAAGGTTTGATTATTACCTCTTAATGCTCTCTTCCTCTCCTTCTTATAATAGTATTTATCCCCTCCCCTTCCCATGCCCTCTTTGTGTGTAATAGAATATCCTATTTTTTTTATTCACTCAGATTTCTCTTGGTGTCCCCTACTATCCCCCGCCTTTCCAACCCCCCATGTCATCTTAGACCATTTAGTATCCTGTCCTCTCCCTATGAATTATTCTTCTGGTTGTTATAATAGTGAATATTATACTAGTGAATAGAGTTCACTACAGAGAATTATACATAGCATTTCTCCACATAGGAATACAGATAATTAGATCTTATTTAAGCCTTTAAAGAGTCAAATTTAAAAAATTATGAGTTTTCTTTCTTTCCCCTCTCTTTCTTATTTACCTTTTCATGTTTCTCTTGATTTTTGTGGTTGGGTATCAAACTTTGCATTTAGTCCTCGTCTCTTTTGTGCAAAAACTTGGAAATCTTCAATTTTGTTGAATGCCCATACTTTCTCCTGGAAGTATATAGTCAGTTTTGATGGGTAGTTGATCCGTGGTTGAAGGCCCAGCTCTCTTGCTTTTCTGAATATCGTATTCCAAGCCTTGCGGTCTTTTAGCGTGGAGGCTGCCAGATCCTGTGTGATCCTGATTGGTGCTCCTTGATATTTGAATTGTCTCTTTCTGGGTTCTTGTAAGATTTTTTTCTTTTACTTGAAAGCTCTTGAATTTAGCTATTATATTCCTAGGTGTTGACTTTTCTGGGTCCAGTGTAGAGGGTGATCTATGGATCCTTTCAATGTCTATATTGCCCTCTGGTTGTAGGATTTCAGGGCAATTTTGCCTCACTTTCCAATTGTGAAATTCTGCCTTTTAAACTTTTATTTTCTTGCCAGATCTCTTCCATTTTCCTCAACATCTCATTTTTGAACTCTTCAATAGCTTGTGACCAGTTTTCATTTTTTTGGGAAGGTTGGGATCCTTGTTTGTCCTCCTCTTTTGTCTGGATTTTCTTTGTGTAAAAGTTGTCGAGTGTTCCAGAGTTTTTCTTGATAATCTTTTTCTTCTGGGGTTCTCAGCTTGCCATTGTTAGCCCCTCCCCTTTTCAGCTTTGTCTTCACTCTCAGGGTCTGCCTGCCCTTTCTAAGCTCCTGAGGGCTCCAGTCTCCTTCTCCTCAGGGTCAAGCTTCCTGGTCGTCCCTGGTCTGCCCCTCTGTCCGAGGCTCCTTCAGTAGTCTTGGGGGCTGCTTCCACAGCTGCACTCCCATCTGCACCAGGTCCCCACTCGAGGTCCAAGCCTGTGCTTGAGATCTTTGTCCACGCCTAGGGCACTGCCTTTACCAGCGCAGACACTCGGGTAAGTCCGCGAGCATTCCTTAGTCACTTGGGGTCCCTCCTCTTGAGGTCTCAGGTACAAGCCCTGGAGCTGAGAGTGACCCACTGGTTGCCCCAATCCTGCTTTCACTCTTGTGGGTTGGCCTTGGCACTGTGCATGGTGTGTGTGGGGGGTGGAGGGGTTTCTTCCTCTCACATTTTAGTGAGAGCTGTTTCACCCTTTTATAGCGTGGAAATGCCCCAATTCCGCGTACCTGCAATGCTGAGCCCTGTTGTGGGGTTCCTTCGTTCGTCTGGATTCGTTTTTATGTCCCCTTGAGGAGTCCTGTATGCTTCAGTTAGGAGAGATCGAGCAGCTTCTCCTTACTCTGCCGCCATCTTCCCACTGAGGCATTTTTACTTTTGCCCTTCTCAGAGCACACTGGTGTGGCTTGAGACTTTCTATTTTTTGTCTACAGTGAATTACAGTTAGGATTAACTTGCCTGAATGGCCATTCTGAACTGACTTGGGAAAGATTTTGCCTATTTCCTTGTCTTCTTCATGATCAAGTGGCAATTTTATTATGTGTAGTTATTGGTGAAGCATAACTATAGCACTTCGCCAATGGAATATTTTTTGTCTATCACAAACAAAATGGGTGGGTGTCTCCTAGGTAAAATTTGTTTGATACCCTTTCATGGACTTTTGGAGACTTGAGGATTAAAGCATCTGACACTTACAATATACTGTAAAACAGGTAGGGCAAGTTTTATCACCATTTTACAGATTAGGAAACTCAGTAACTTGCCCAAGGTCACATAGCTAATAAATGCCAAGGAAGACTCAAACCTAGCTTTTCTGACCACAAGTCCAACATTCTATCTATTGCACCATACCTGGAGGTATGATTAGAACTAAAAGCCATCCACTGTTAAGATTCTCTCTGCTTTGCCAAGTGCCTTGAGATTCTCAGATAAAGGGTGCTACAGGAAGGCCATTCTTCATCAGGAGTTTTGATGAGTGATGTGAGCTCTGCTGCTGATAGGAGTGAGTCACCAAATGAGATGCACTCATCATTCCACAGTTGTTTATGTAACTTCTAAACACAAGGCTTTGTGTTCCAAACAATGACTGGGGCATACCATAGTCCAACTTCCTGAAGTGAATATCCACAGGGAGAAAAAAATGTAAGTGCACAACTGAGCTTAATCAAAGCATACTAGTAGAGTTCATTTCCATCACTGGTGAGAAGATGGCATTTCATTCAAAATTTGACTTTTCCCCCAGTTTGTAGAATGACCTATTCATTACCTCTGAGACATGCCAAACCTTACCCATGAAGACCCATTCAACTCCACTTGGAAGTCAGTCCATTAAAATTTTCAAATGCAAAGTCTTTCCCAAAGCCAAAGATTAAATCCCCTTCCTCCCAACCCCCAGACAGATGACAGACTTGTCTGGTCACTTCCAGGTTCCAAATCTTGGAGCAATTGTGGCAGATTCACTGGGGAAAAAAGAAAAAGATTTAAAAAAATCTAACAATCTTTTAAAGCCTGAAGGTTTCTGTAGTTTGGATGGATCTGTAAGGAAGTTGGCACCACTGTTGGGTGTCTGAATGGTGTTGGAATATGCCATGAAGGATACTGTCCAGAGACAGAACATCTCTCATCAATGAGCTCCAAACTGAGAACATTCAGAAGGGCTCTGGTTTAAATTATATTCAGCCTGTGGCATTGGGGGCATTTTCTAACAAGCCAGTCAGATAAATGCTGAGGGGGCCATAATGTTCTTCAGATGATTAAGGACGGGTAATAGGACTTGATTGAGGTTATTTTCTTGGCCATAGAGCTATGGTATCCTACAACTCCTTGATGGCACTACTGGCATTCCTGACCCAGGGGGGAACTGTCTTAATTATAAGCTTGCACAGGGGCAGCTGTTAACATCAGATGTAAGCTGGCAAGGAAACAATGGGGATTTCCATATGAGTAGAATACTTTCTTTGTCTTCTTCAGAGGAGAGAGGGAGGGAAGAAGGAATAAAGGAAGGAGGGAAGGAAGGAAGGAAGGAAGCATTTATTAGATACCTACTATATACCATCCACTATGCTAAACACTTTACAATATTATCTCATTTGATCTTTACAACAATCCTGAGAAGTAGGAGCTATTATTGTCCCTATTTTATAGTTGAGGAAAGTGAGGCATTGACTTGCCCAAGGTCACAATGGTTTGTAGGTATCTGAGTCCAAATTTGAACTCAAATCTTCCTAATTACAGGCTCAGCACTATATCCACTATTCTACCTAGCTGCCTACATGTATAGTTTTCCAAGCTCAACTCCCAATAGCCCCCTGTTGGAATGCAAAGATCAGGGAGAAAAGTAGTAGCAGTGCCCCTGACTCATATACTTAGAAAGTTAGATGGATTTGTGACCTAATCAGAATTGGTGATCCAATGCCCTCCTTCCACTGTTACAAATTGCAGCCCCCTCCCCCCTTTCCATCATCCCATTCTACATAATCCTTATTGATGTCCTTTCATAAACCTTTCATAGAGGAATTTCCTCATCTGGGTCTGACTTCCATGGTTATATATTCAGCCCTACTCTCTCCTGAACTCCAGTCCTATATCACTAACTACTACTGGACATTTCTAACTGGATTTCCCAGAGGCCACAAGCTTAACATGTCCAAAATGAAACTGTCTATCTTCTGATCCCCTTGCCCTAGACCAGTGATTCCCAAAGTGGGCGTTATTGCCCCCTGGTGGGTAATCCAGGGGAATGGTGATGGCCACAGGTGCATTTATCTTTCCTATTCATTGCTATTAAAATTAAAAAAAAAAATTAAGACTTCCAGTTAAGATGGAGGCAGAGTAAGGAGCAGCTGCTCAATCTCTCCTAACCAAAGCATACAGGACTCCTCAAGGGGACATAAAAACTAATCCAGACGAACGAAGGGACCCCACAACAGGGCGCAGCATTGAAGTTACGTGGAATTGGGGCATTTCCACGCTATAAAGGGGTGAAACAACTCTCACTAAAACGCAAGAGGAAGAAGCCCCTCCCCAACCCCACACCACGTACAGCCCAGAGGCCAACGTACAAGACTGAAAGCAGCTCCAGGGCTTGTTACTGAGAGCAGCAAGAATTAGGACCCCCTAGTGGCTAAAGAACGTGCACGGACTTCCCTGAGCGCTGGTGCTAGTGAAGACATTGCTCTAGGCATGGACAAGGATCTCCAGCAAAGGCTTGACCTCCAGTGGGGACCCTGTGCAGATGAGAACGCGGCTGTCGAAGCAGCCCCTGAGACTGCTGAAGGAGCCTTGGGCAGAGGGGCAGACCAGCGACAACCAGGAGGCTTGACCCCAAGAACAAGGAGATCTGAGCCCTTGGGAGCCCAGACAGCACAGACAGACCCTAAGTGTGAAGACAAAGCTGAGAAGGGGAAGGGCTAACAATGGCAAGCCAAGAACCCCAGAAGAGAAAGATTAGCAAGAAAAACTCTGGAACACTCGACAACTTTTACACAGAGAAAATCCAGACAACAGAGGAGGACAAACAAGTAATCATATCCAAACCTTCCCAAAAAATGAAAACTGGTCACAAGCTATTGAAGAGTTCAAAACTGAGATGTTGAGGAAGATGGAAGAGATCTGGCAAGAAAATAACAGTTTAAAAGGCAGAATTTTGCAATTGGAAAGAGGCTCATAAATCAAATGAACTGATAAGCAAATTGAACACAAAAAATGACCAGATTGAAAAGGAAAACCAGTCCCTAAAGGCTAGAATTGAACAATTAGAAGCCAATGATCTCTCAAGACAACAAGAACAAATAAAACAAAGTCAAAAGACTAATAAAATAGAAGGAAATCTTACAAGAAGCCAGAAAGAGACAATTCAAATATCAAAGAGCACCAATCAGGATCACACAGGATCTGGCAGCCTCCATGCTAAAAGAACACAAGGCTTGGAATAAGATATTCAGAAAGGCAAGAAAGCTCGGCCTTCAGCCAAGGATCAACTACCCATCGAAACTAACTATATACTTCCAGGGGAAAGTATGGGCATTCAAAAAAATTGAAGATTTCCAAGTTTTTGCACAAAAGAGACAAGGACTAAATGGAAAGTTTGATATCTAACCACAAAAATCAAGAGAAACAAGAAAAAGTAAATAAGAAACAGAGGGTAAAAAAGGTAAATAAGAAAGAAAACTTATAATTCTTTAAATTTGACTCTTTAAAGGCTTAAATAAGATCTAATTATCTGTATTCCTATGTGGAGAAATGCTATGTATAATTCTCTGTAGTGAATTCTATTCACTAGTATAATATTCACTATTATAGCAACCAGAAGAATAATTCATAGGTAGAGGACAGAATACTAAATGATATAAGATGACATGGGGGTGGGAAAGGGGGGGGGAATAGTAGGGGACACCAAGAGAAATTTGAGTGAATAAGAAAAATAGGATATTCTATTACACACAAAGAGGGCATGGGAAGGGGAAGGGATAAATACTATTATAAGAAGGAGAGGAAGAGAGCATTAAGAGGTAATAATCAAACCTTACTCTCAGTGTAATCAACCCGGAGAGGGAAGAGTAGCTATACTATCCATTGGGACATAAAACTCTTATCTAACCCTTCTGAGAAAGTCAGAAGGGATAAACCAAGGGGAGCAGGGGAGTGGGGAGGTCAAAAAAAGGGAGGGGAGAAGAAGGGGGAGGGAATTCATAAGGCCTTTAAAAACAAAAGAGGAGAATAACAAGGGAGGGGGCAGAAAGGGAAGTTCATCAAGGGAGGGGATAAGGGATACCAGCTCAAAGCAAACCACTGGTTTAAAAGAAAATAGTGTAAGAAGAAGGAGTGGGACTAGGGGAGGATACAAAAATGTCAGTGAATGCACAACTGATAATTGTAAGTCTGAATGTGAATGGAATGAACTTGCTCATAAAACGGAAGCAAATAGCAGAGTGGATCAGAAACCAAAATCCTACCTTATGTTGTCTACAAGAAACACATATGAGGAGGGTGGACGTACACAAGTTTAAAATAAAGGGTTTCAGCAAAATCTTTTGGGCATCAAATGAGAAAAAGAAGGCAGGAGTGGCTATTATGATTTCTGACAAAGCCAAAGTAAAAATAGATATGATTAAAAAAGGCAGGGAAGGTCATTACATCCTGATTAAAGGCAGTATAAACAATGAGGAAATAACACTGCCCAATATATATGCACCAAGTGGTATAGCATCCAAATTCATAAAGGAGAAAATGGCAGAGCTCAAGAAAGAAATAGATAGTAAAACCATAATAGTGGGAGATCTAAATATTCCTCTTTCAGATCTAGATAAATCAAACCAAAATAAAATAAGAAAGAGGTAAGAGAGGTGAATGAAGTCCTAGAAAATTAGATTTAATTGATATGTGGAGAAAAATAAATAGGGACAAAAAGGAATACACCTTCTTTTCAGCTGCACATGGTACATTCACAAAGATTGACCACATAATAGGACATAGAATCATTGCAAACAAATGCAAAAGAGCAGATATAATAAATGTAACCTTCTCAGATCATAATGTAATAAAAATAATAATTAGGAAGGGCACCTGGACAGGCAAATCAAAAACCAATTGGAAATTAAACAATATGATTCTCCAAAACCAATTTGTCAAAGAAGAAATCATAGAAACAATCAACAATTTCATTGAAGAGAATGACAATGATGAGACATCCTACCAAACTCTGTGGGATGCAGCCAAGGCAGTACTCAGGGGGAAATTTATATCCTTGAATGCATATATTAACAAATTAAGGAGGGCAGAGATTAATGAATTGGGTATGCAACTCAAAAAATTAGAAAGCGAGCAAATTAAAACCACCCAGATGAAAACTAAATTAGAAATACTAAAAATTAAGGGAGAAATTAATAAAATCCAATGTAAAAGAACTATTGAATTAATAAATAAGACTAGAAGCTGGTATTTTGAAAAAACAGATAAAATAGACAAAGTACTAGTCAATCTAATAAAAAAAGGAAAGAAGAAAACCAAATTGACAGTATCAAAGATGAAAAGGGAGACCTCACTTCTAATGAAGGGGAAATTAAGGCAATCATTAAAAACTATTTCGCCCAATTATATGGCAATAAATATAGCAATCTAAGAGATATAGATGAATATATACAAAAATATAAATTGCCTAGATTAACAGCAGAAGAAATAGAATACCTAAATAATCCCATATCAGAAATAGAAATTGAACAAGCCATCAAAGAACTCCCAAAGAAAAAAATCGCCAGGGCCTGATGGATTCACAAGTGAATTCTATCAGACATTCAAAGAGCAACTAATCCCAATACTATAAAAATTATTTGATATGATAAGCAAAGAAGGAGTCCTTCCAAATTCCTTTTATGACACAAATATGGTACTGATTCCAAAACCAAGTAGATCAAAAACAGAGAAAGAAAACTATAGACCAATCTCCCTAATGAACATAGATGCAAAAATCTTAAATAGAATATTAGCAAGGAGACTCCAGCAAGTAATTAAGAAGATCATCCATCATGATCAGGTGGTATTTATATCAGGAATGCAAGGATGGTTCAACATTAGGAAAACCATCCACATAATTGACCACATCAACAGTCAAACAAACAAACAAAAAACAAACAAAAAACACATGATTATCTCAATAGATGCTGAAAAAGCCTTTGACAAAATACAGCACCCATTCCTATTGAAAACACTGAAAAGTATAGGAATAGAAGGACCTTTCCTAAAAATAATAAACAGTATATACCTAAAACCATCAACAAGCATTATATACAATGGGGATAAATTAGAAGCCTTCCCAATAAGATCTGGAGTGAAACAAGGATGCCCATTATCACCTCTATTATTCAACATAGTACTAGAAACACTAGCAATAGCAATTAGAGAAGAAAAAGAAATTGAAGGTATCAAAATAGGCAATGAGGAGACTAAGCTATCACTCTTTGCAGATGATATGATGGTGTACTTAAAAAATCCTAGAGAATCAACTAAGAAGCTGATAGAAATAATCAACAACTTTAGCAAAGTTGCAGGATACAAAATAAATGCACATAAATCATCAGCATTTGTATATATCTCCAACACATTAGAGCAGCAAGAGATAGAAAGAGAAACACCATTTAAAGTTACCCTAGACAATATAAAATACTTAGGAATCTATCTACCAAAACAAACACAGCTATTATATGAAAACAACTACAAAACACTTTCCAAACAAATAAAACTGGATCTCAACAGTTGGAAAGCCATTAATTGTTCATGGGTAGGATGAGCTAACATAATAAAAATGACCATCCTACCCAAATTAATATACCTATTTAGCGCCATACCTATCAAATTACCAAAAAACTTCTTTACTGAATTAGGAAAAACTATAACAAATTTCATGTGGAATAACAAAAGATCAAGAATATCAAGGGAAATAATGAAAAAAAAAATGTGAAGGTAGGGGGCCTAGCAGTACCAGATATTAAACTATACTATAAAGCAGCAGTCATCAAAACAATATGGCACTGGGGGCAGCTGGGTAGCTCAGTGGAGTGAGAGTCAGGCCTAGAGACAGGAGGTCCTAGGTTCAAACCCGGCCTCAGCCACTTCCCAGCTGTGTGACGCTGGGCAAGTCACTTGACCCCATTGCCCACCCTTACCAATCTTCCACCTATGAGACAATACACCGAAGTACAAGGGTAAAAAAAAAAAAAAACAATATGGCGCTGGCTAAGAGATAGAAGGGAGGATCAGTGGAATAGACTTGGGGTTAATGACATCAGCAAGACAGTGTATGATAAACCCAAAGAGCCCAACT
>NW_025383775.1:0-3240 GCF_016433145.1 Gracilinanus agilis
TATATATATATATATATTCTTTAAGAGAGTGGCTACATACTCAAAGAAAACTACCTGGGAGACACATTCATGAGGAAAACTCATATGCTTAGGTCAACTCATAGCTGGAGAACAAGATTTGCTGTTCTTTTTCTCTTCAAGAACAATCATCCCACACATAAAGCCACTTTTCTGATAACTATTCCCCTTCCTGTCCTCACTGTTCTCCTTCAGGGAAATTTTGCTCTTTTAGACTCCATGTGATAAAGCAGGGACAAACAATTTTAACTCACAACAACCCTTTAAAAGGCATTAGGGAACTCTTACACTAGTGTAGTCATAAACAGTTTCCTTAATCCAGCCAAATGGAAAGCTCCTCAGGTTGGCTTTCTGGGCAATGCAGACAAGCCTAGCCAGCTCTTTACTCAACAGAATACTTCACGATCTATTCAGTTTTCTTCCTAGGCTTAAAGCAAAGTATATACAAAGATTGTCTTTTCCCATCTAACTTCCTCTCTTAAATCAGATGGGAATAGTAAAGAGCAACCAGGCATCCTTGAGATATTTTCTATCCCTACGCCTGTAGGTAGCACCAAAGGTCATTAATAGAATTCCACTATATTACACTGTGCTTTAGTCTTTCTCCAGCCAATTATCATTTCCCAGCACAGCAAATGAACTCTTCCATTCCAGTGACCATTTCTACATGTGTATTTTCACTCAACACCTGCCACTTTCCTCTTGCTATCTTAACTTTTATCTTTGCAGTTTTTTCAGTTCAAATCAGAAATTTCTTGTGCTATGAATCATTCTTGCCTTTTGGGGTAATGTTAATAAAATCCACCTTTCTGTTACTTATGAAATAAAAACTGTTCTCATTGCTATTTTTCTCAAATAGTTATTTGATTTTTCACTTTGTAAGTTTTAAACTCTAAACATAGACACAAACAAATAAGCTGAAGTACTATAATAATATTTAGTAGTTATTGTCATTTATCTATTTACATATAGGTCTTCCCAGATAATGTTTGGCCCAAGAATCTATAAGGAACCATTGAATTTTTTGTGTAAGGGAGTGAAATATCTCAATCCAAGTATAAGAAAATCATTTTAGCAACTGTCTGGAGATAGAATTGCAGAAGAAAAAGATATGAAGCCAAGAGGAAAAATAGGAGGCTATTTCAATAGTTTAGATGAGAGGTGATGAGGTGTCAGGATGGTGGCTACTCATGCATTGCAACTCACCATAACCCACCCAAAATGAAAAGGACATTCTTATTCACCAGCAACTTCCATAAAACATAAAGGCTGCTCTTTAAGGGGTACCTGTCACATCCACAAGGCAATTTCAGCAATGATCCAACAATTGAGTCATGGTTATGGGAGTAGAAATTTTCCAGTGGCACATGTACAATTAATTTATAACTGCCACGAGTAGTTGACACTCAGCTCAGAAGGAAGGAAACTGGAGTGAAACTACAGAAGAAATAGAAAAGGTGAGAGAGTGTTGGAAGTTAAGGGTAGGTATGATTGAATTGGAGACAAGTCCCATGATTGACTTGGTTAGTTGAGTTAGGGTAGGAAAGGACCTTTTCCTCCCACTCTTGATTTAATTGGTCTTCAAATAGTTAACTGTATACTCCTTAAGCTCAGGCCACAACCTCATTTTAGGGAATGAATCTTCATACCCCTTTAGAGATCACTATGTTCTACTATTGAAATCACAGATCTAGTGCCTATATGAAAGGACTGTGCTAGGTATAGGTGATATAAAGTCCATAGACTCAAGAACCTGTGGAAAGAAATTTAAAATAGAATACCTTTGAATTGAGATGAATAAATAGAAGATGAATAGGAAGATTTCCATGTATCACTGAGATTACATGATCTTGTAAAGGAGGCAAATATCACTTTTGGAACTTCCTCCAGCCTAGTTCCAAGTCTTTGAACTAGAAGAAGGGCAAATTGATGAAGGGATTGATCTAAGGTTGATGATTTTTTGGGCACAAAGAAAGGAAAGACAAGTGGACAAGGTTGCCAAGGGTAGAGGACAATGACTTCTTGAACTGATTAATTATAAGAACAAGACCAAAAGCAAAGGAAAAGCCAAATGAAAGTGATAATCTAGGAGAAAAAGAAGAGATTGAGAGACAAGGGGTTATTGGTTAAGGCAAAGCTGAAGATAAGACTAAGGAGTAAGTAGAAGAGAGATGGTTTGTGATAAAAAATGTTCTACATTTCCAGATCTTGGAGGTGGAGCAAGTTTTGAGGTAATTATGAAATATAAGGTATCTCTGAAGTGGAATGGGGAGTTATTGAGGTGGAGGAACTGAGAGGTAAAGGGTCTTCATCATGAATACTGAAGTCCCCAAGGAAGGGCAAGAGTTGAGGTGAAGACTGTGAACTAGACACTGAAATCACTCACTAAGGATAGAGAGAAAATCAGTTATTAGGTTACTAGGTGGCAGCGTCAGGGATCTGAAAGGGGGCATAGAAAGTGACATATTTTCCCTCCTGATTAGAGAAATACAAATTAAAACAACTCTTGGGTACTACCTTACACCTAGCAGACTGGCCAATATGGCAGCAAAGGAAAGTAATAAATGTTGGAGGGAATGTGGCAAAATTGGGACACTAATACACTGCTGGTGGAATTGTGAATTTTTCCAACCATTCTGGAGGGCAATTTGGAATTATGCCCAAAGGGCTTTAAAAGAATGCCCACCCTTTGACCAAGCCATACCCACTGTTGGGTTTGTACCTGAAAGAGATAATAAGGAAAAAACTTGTACAAAAATATTTATAGCCATGCTCTTTGTGGTAGCAAAAATTTGGGAAATGAAAGAGTGTCCATCAATTGGGGAATGGCTAAATAAATTGTATTATCTGATGGTGATGGAATATTATTGTGCTGAAAGGAATAATGAACTGGAGGAATTCCATGGGAATTGGAAATACCTCCAGGAATTGATGCAGAGTAAAAGGAGCAGAACCAGGAGAACATTGTACACAGATACTGATACATTATGGTACAATTGAAAGTAATAGACTTTTCTACTAGCAGCAGTATAAGAACTCTATACATCCAGAGAAAGAACTGTGGGAACAGAAACACAGAAGAAAAACATATGACCAATCATGTAGCTCAATATGGATATGATTAGGGTTTTGATGTTAAAAGATCACTCTACTGCAAATATAAATAACATGGAAATAGGCTTTGAACAATGATACATGTATAACCCAGTGGAACTGCTTGTT
>NW_025383776.1:0-2503 GCF_016433145.1 Gracilinanus agilis
TATAATAATTATGTAATATATTAAAAAATAAAAACAAAATAAGCTAGTTGTATATTTTAGGTTTTCAAATACTTCTTTTATTTACTTATTTATTTGCTTACTTAAATTTTTTCCAAATACTTCTTTTAAACTGGCAGTTGTTTAGACCTCAGCGTGACTCTCAGAACCAGAAAATCCCTAGACTCCAGCAGTGATGCTATCTATAAAGAAAAGGGACCAAGGGGAGCTCTGCCTTGTTCACCCCCAAATGCTACTCTCTTCAGAAGGGGCAGGGTAGGTTGTTGGTGACCAGAGTCCTTTTCACTATCGTTTGGTCTCTAGATAATCTGCTCTGAAGTAATTCAATATATGTATGCACGTGTGTGTGTTATATATTAATCTGATGATATATATTAATAATAAATATCAGATTAATATGTGCCCAATCTAAGAAGAAAATTGAGAAAGCTGGACTTGCCAGAGAGAGCATCCTTCTGCTGGGGGGCTGTAGGAGACATCTCTATGGCCCCAGCTAGCCAGGCAACAATACTCTGACCCTCCAGCCAATATTTCCCCTGAAGACGAAGACTAAAGCATTCTCCAGGACTTCTGAGGCTTCTTTCTGATCAAGGGCTGGCTCAGATCTACTATATTCCCTGACTCACACCCTCCCTGAAGCTGGGGTGTGCCCCCTTTTTTTTTTTTTAATTAAGCTGCCAGAAACCTCCCAAATAAAGGAGGGTGTTAGTAGGATTAACACTTAAGTTGTCAGCATTAGAAAAGTATGAGTGGGGTGAGGTCAGGGATGGGGAACACAATGCACTTTCACCTTCTAAGGGAAATTGCCTGGTCAAGTAACTCATCCCACCCATCCTCAGTAATCTTCCTAGGTAGCCCGGTCCTGATCCCTCCAATCTTTCCCCTTCCCTGGAAACTCAGCTCATTTGGCTCCCCAAGAAGGGTAGATCTCTGGCAGTGGAAAGGGAGAGAAAGAAAAATAGGTTGGTCAACTCAACCAAACTTTGAGACACATCAGCTTCAGTAGGTTAAAGCAAGAAGGATTTGGATGGGATTTCAGGAAGGATTCTCAGCCAAGGGTCCCAGGATAGGGGATGTCCTTGAAGGGTCTTTTAGTTGAGGATGAGCCTTCTGGGTAAAAGAATATAGGTCTAAAGTTCCCTAGGACTGGGAAGAAATAAAGTAAACTTAAATAATAATAATAATAGTAATAATAATAATAATAATAAAGATTATTTATTTGGGGCAGCTCTGAAGGTACAGTGGATAGAGTGTTGAGCCTGGAGATTTGAATTCAAATCTGGTCTCATATATGTCCTAGCTGTGTGATCCTGGGCAAGTCACTTAACCTATTTGCCTCAGTTTCCTTATCTAGAAAATGGGGATTATAATAGCACCTACCTCCCAGGGTTGTTGTGAGAATCAAATGAGATAATAATTGTAAAGCCCTTAGCACAGTGCCGACACAAAGTAAACACTATTTAAATGTTAGTTATTATTATTGCTAATAATAATACCCCATCAATTTAAATGATACTTTAATTTTCAATGTGTTTTCACATATAGTATTGATATCTCTGTCAAGTTGGAAGGATGGGGATTATTATTCCCATTTGAGAAAAGGTCTCTTTTCCTCTTAAGTCTATTATTCTATGCGGAAAGTGAAATTCACAGAAGTGAAGAGATTTGCCTAAAGTCATTAACAAATTCATTGGAATGATTTGTCCAAAGTCACTAACAATTAGTTAGGGGCAGAGTGGGCTAGACCAGAAAGCAGGACTCCTGGCGATCAGGCTCTCTCCTCACAGGGTACATACACTGTGGCCTTTCAATGGAGGAAGGAATAAAAATGTATTTATTAAGTGCTTCCTTTGCATGCTTTCTATGCGAGATGCTAGAAAAAACAAATGAAGGAACAATTTTTGCATGAATGAAATGGACAGCAAGGCATGGTAGAAAGAAACTGAGACTAGGAGATAAGTGAAAGCCAGGTGTAAAATTAGAATTTGCTCCCCAGAAACTCTCTTTCCCAGTCTCCCATGTTCTTTCTCACATTCCGTGCTAACATAGGGAGGATATAAGTTTTGTGTAGACCCCACCACCCCCTGCTCTCTTCTCCGGGAAATAAATGCGACCGTGGAGGTGGGGTGAGGTGAGAGGCAGGAGAATTTTATTCAGGTGTTTTTTACTCAGGTTTTTACTTTTGTTCTTTTTATTTCTTCTGCTTCAAGTGATTATGAATAAATTTTATAAAATATAATACTTGGAGTTATTGGATGTTAATTTAAATTTTACACAGATCTGTTATTAATTAATTGGGTGATATTGGGAAACTCATCCAACCTTTTGGCTACTCAGTTTCTTAATTGATAAAAGAGATGGTTTGGACAAGAGAATAATTCAAAGGTCCCTTCCAGTAACAAAGTGAGATCAAGCCATTTCATTGTTGCCATCTTCCTTCCTTCCTTCCTTCCTTCCTTCCTTCCTTCCTTCCTTCCTTCCTTCC
>NW_025383777.1:0-4594 GCF_016433145.1 Gracilinanus agilis
CTCTCTCTCTCTCTCTCTCTCTCTCTCTCTCTCTCTCTCTCTCTTTCTCTCTCTCTGACTTGGTTTATCCCCTGTAGCAAAGAAGGGGCCAATGGGAGCCAGTAACTAACTCCGGTGCTTAACAATGCCTGGCACATAGTAGGCGCTTAATAAATATTTCTTGACTGACCGACTGATTGCCCAGAAGCTGCGGGAGGCAGGGTTGTGGTACAGAATGCCATACAGTCTATAAATAAACATTTCAAGCAGGTTGTTTAGTCCTGGTCAGATTACAAAGGCCAGTGTTGTCCTCCATGCAGTCCCCTTTCCCCTCCCTCCCCCCAAGCCATAAGCTGGCTAGAATTTCTCAAAACTGGCTAAGGAAAAGAGGTCGAATGCCAAGGCAGACTAAGACCTTCATCCTTGCCAGTTCCTACCCCCTCCCCTCCCCATAGAAATAGGAAAAGAAGAGTGACAATGCTATGATTGTATCGATGAATACCTATGGTACGATTAGCAGGTCAAGCACAAATCGGCAATTTCATAACTACCTAAGTAAAAGAGCTGTACAATGATGGAGGCGTTGAAAGAATGGGAAACTTTTTCCCTACCCCCTCAAGTAATAAAGCTATAAAAATTGATAGCATCATCAATGTTTCCAAGAATTTTCCTAGCCCAACGTGCATGGGAAATGTGCAATTGATTTTTTTTTTTCCATACGAACTGTCCACTTGAATAACTCACATCCTCAATCCACATTCATCATCAATTCACATTTGACTTTTAAATACTTTTTTGAAAAAGACCATCCTGAAAAAAAAAGGTTTCCTGAAGAAAGAAGTTGGCACTCTGTCACTAAAATATATTCAATATTTTTAAATGGCTGGAGGAAAATCGGAAGCTCTTATTGTCTACGTAGGCACCATGCTACTCCTTCCTCTTTAACTCTTAAAAAAAAAAAAAACACCCGAAAACTTTCTCCTATGTCACACTTCAGTCAGTGCTAGTCCAAAGAAGACTACTCCTATATTTAAGGCACTTCATTCTGAATGAGATAAGCTTTTCTGCCTCTAAAATTCAATTGGAGGCCGCTACTGAGAAATTCCATTCATCAGCCTGGCTCGTAACACCCTAAATCATCTTTGTCAAACATCTAGGCTGGATATAATACAAATAATGCTACAGTTATTGCATAGGACTACACTTAAGTAGATAATGCACTGAAACTACCTTTACAACATTGTTGTATGTTAAAATTTTTAACAACATTATCAAGTAACAGTAATTTGCCGATATAGTAATCTCTCTCTTAAAAAAAAAATGCCAGTGAGTTTGCTGGAACAAACCCCCATTTCTATGACCGTAATGGGCATATTAATTCTATGGTTATCAGTTTGCAAGAATATTTCTATTTTTTTTATCACTAAAAATAAATATGTAAGTTTGTTTTGTCTATAAAGCCTTGTTTACCTAATCTATTTATACTACATCTTAAATGCATTTAAAAACATTTCCAAGTGAGACTATAATATACAAAATATTCTCAAATCTCTCTTTTAAACACAGGACCCTGCAAAAAAATCTTCCATTCAAGTGTTTATAAAGAATGCAGAAAACCAGTGAGTTTTAAAAATGTTGAAAACTTGTCATTTTAGATGCATATCCTTATAAATGAATACAAATGTATTGAAAAGAATGATGAGAATAAAGAATCCATATAAATCAAATGAACAGTACAACACATTTTTTTTAAAAAATTAAAGTCCTAAAGCCAATTAGAAATTTGCCCAGTTTCGTTTTTATACCTAAAAATGAAAAAATTTTTAAAAAGGAAAAAAAAAAAAACCTTTCAAGTGCCCTTTGATATCTGACTTGGAAAATACATTTCTTTTTCCACAATAAAATATTTTTCTTATGAAAAGCTCAACTACACTCATTTGAGAAGACAAGATCATAAAAGCATCGAGAAGTCGAGAGTGAGATTAAAACAAGCATCCTATTTTAGCAGTCTTGATCTCTCCCTTCTTGCGCCCTGAAAGCAGCCATCGGTAATGTTTTCTAACCAAGAAACTGGCAAAAACAATTAGTTGTCCTCTAAGAGTGTAGTAGTATCTCTTTAAATAGTCAGTGATATAAAGACTAAACAATGCTGGAAGGATATCGTATTTTTAAGGCAGCACTAATAAATCAATGCATTTACAAAATGGCAAAGGGCTTTTTGGTTGCTTTACATTCTTCCATTAAACTCGTGTATTTCATTTCCAAGTAAAGAGCTGGCATGAAATCTCAAACCAAGTTTCACCTGAATAAAAGTTGACCATGATTTTGATTCAAAATTCTATTGCTCAGAATTCTAAAGTTCACGGTGAATCCAGTTCACAGATACTGTACATGTCTTGTACAATACTTTGGAGGCATTGGTAATTTTAAAATAGAATATATGTCTTTTCACAAAATTCTAAAAATAAAATATAGACTGGGCTATTGATGAAGCATGAAAAATCTTTATATTAAAGGAAAATTATCAAGAAAAACCCCAAAAGGTAAAATCATTGAATCTACTGATCAGGAAGTGAAGCAGTTTGTGAGAAGGCCAATCACAATTTGCTAACAGGCATGATCAGTATCTTCCATACTCATGCTGCTCCTCCGGCTACTTGCTTTGGAAGCTCCAGGAGATACCGATGAGAGAAGTGGATCGGTTACCCCTACGGGAGACAGAGTATCGTCCATCAAGATGTCTTCCAGTTTGGAGCCCATTTTTGTAGGGACACTGTAGGCAGTTGTTGTTTCAGTCCCATTCCCCAAATTATTACTGAAAGTGATGGTGCCGTCTGTAAGATCGAGGGTGGTCGTGCAGGTGAGGTCTGGGTGATGCTGAAGGACATCCTGACTGCAGTTTTCAAGAATTGGTTCTTGTTTGATGACACGGTTCACCAGTTCTGGGGAGCAAAGTCCCGTAGATGGAATGAGGGAAAGTCCATGGGCTCGAGCCTGCATCTCAAGTTCCTAAAATAATAATAATTAAAATGATAAATAATAATTACACTAATAATTAGATTCTAAGAAAATAGAACCCATATTTGTTGCCTTGGCCAATAAATTCAGAGCCAAGAATATGGGTGATCAAGCATTTGTGGCAAAGCCTAGGCAAACTCAGTCTCTCTGTGATTGTAATTCCTTCTGGTTTTAGATTCTGCACATCAAAATATAACCTAGTAGGCAATAAGACTTCTCTACTTCGTGAAGCTAAAGAAATAGAAAAGAGTAATAATAACAGGAAGAGAGCATAGAAAACTGGGGAGAGAGTTAGCCCCAGATTAGGAACAGCAAGTCTCAAGTCCCTACCCCTGAAAAAGAATTTGCTGTGTGACTTTAGGCAAGTCACTTAAACAGTAAGTTCCCTAGGCACATAAATTGCAGATTTATAGTGTCTGTCATTAGAATGGGCAATTTCCTCACCAGGGGATCCCTATGCCAATAAAATCACCATCCATTCAATGATGATGATAAATTGCAACTTGAAAGCAGCAAAGGGGGCTATATCAAAGGTTAAACATGTTTTAAAAGAGGGTCTAGCCTTTCACACTACAAATAATATGCTAACCAATGTATGTTCGTGAACAATTTATTTTTATTCTCCTATGGAAAAATCACTTAATGATCATTTGCCTCAATTTCCTTTATCTGTAAAATTGGGACAATGATATCTGCAGTACTGAATTCACAGGGTTATTATGAAACTCAAGTGTGATAATGTATGTGAAGTGCTATAATATCTTTTTATATAAAAGACATTTATCATTACTGGGAAGCAACATGGCTCAAGAGAAAGAATGTTCAACTTGGAGTCATGGGACTTGAATTCAAATTCAGGTTCTGCTACTTAATATATGTGGAAATATAATATATATCTCTCTTTTGTTTCCTATAGAAATATTAAAAATAACATTTTACTTAAAAAACCTTTCCAGACTTTTAGAAAATTCTTAGAATGGAAGAGTAGTCAGGACGAAAAGAAAAAGAACCTTTTTAGGTAAATGGTTAAGAAATTTAATAAGAATTTTGCCTTTCCCCACCAGTATTTCACCAGGCAATTGAGGCATCTAAAGATAATCTCCTCCTTCTATCGCCTAAAGAGATTAAGAGTTGGGTCTAACCAATGAGTATCCTCTTTCATTCAATGGGAAGCAGTAAAACCACCTTCTGTTCAATTTTTATTCTTCTCCTATTCAACATTAATGAATATAGATGAATGGGAGAAACTCTACATAGATTTCTCATTGGAAATTGGTACAGGAGGAAAGGGATAGAGCTAGAGTTGTTCCATTTTGGAATGTTAACCCAAATGGCATCATAAAATATATTTTCTTTATTTAAGATCCCTATAAATATTACCTGAAATCTGGGGACAGTGAGCTATACTGGAAGGTATGGGGGATTATGCCAGTTTAAATATCTCTCTTCTCTTCTCTCCTTTCTTGCTACCCAAATATCTCTCTTCTCTTCTCTCCTTTCTTGCTACCCCCCTCCTCTCCCCTCCTCTCCCCTCCTCTCCCCTCTTCTCCTCTCCTCTCCTCTCTCCTCCTCTCCTCTCCTCTCCTCTCCCCTCCTC
>NW_025383778.1:0-7259 GCF_016433145.1 Gracilinanus agilis
CTTCCTTCCTTCCTTCCTCACTTCGTTTTTTGCTTACTCTTTTTCTTTCTTAATTCTTCCTCTGATGTTTACTACCTACTGAATGACATTTAGCCTCGGTGGGCTTCAATTACTCACCTATACAATGAAGGGATTGTACTAGATGCCTCTTGTCCATTCCAACTCTAACTGCATGACTCTATGAAAGTGACTAATCCAGTTTTGCTTTGAAAGTCAGGCAAGGGAATATTTAAGATTCACTCAGTAGTCATTTATTTAATGCCTTCCATATGCAAAGCATTATGCTAAGCTTTGGGGACATAATGACAAAATTTTGACATGTGGTGATATTAAGAAACTTACATTATTCTGAGAAGAACATCGTACACACAGATAAGTACATGTAAAGTACTGTTAAAAGTAGGGAGGCAGGGTATTAAAAACTGTGGGGATCAGGAAAAGCTTCAGAAATAAGGTGGCAGTTGAGCCAAACCTTAAGGAAATTAGGGATCCTAAGAGGTAGAAATTGTAAGGGAATGCTTTCCAGGCATTTGGTGACAAGAGAAAGGTGGGAGTGGAAAAGGAAGTATTTGTAAAGGAAAGGGAGGAGAGAGAATGTTTTGTACAGGGAATAGCAAGTATTCCAGTCAGTTTGGCTATAACAAAAAGTATGTGATAGTTATAAAACAGAGTAGACGTATTAAGTGCCTACTTTGAATTAGACAGTACCTTTTACAAATATCTTGTTTAATTCTCAAATACTCCATTAGTTAAATATTCAAATGTATCTTGCTTTTAATGATTTAGGTGTTCTTTCCAAGGATGCTGATTGCAATTCAACCATGCCTATTTATCCTGTGCAACTCTTTTCCATATCCCTCCCACTAAAATTTCACCCCAGTGAATTAGCTAAACATGCTGGAGAGCTTTGCTTTCCATCCAACATCACTAAGGTACCAATGGAACACTTAGGATGTCATCGCTTGTGCTAGCTATGTGGTCAAACCTGTTCTTTTCATAGAAATTCCTGATGTGTTTTAATCCTGTCCTTCTTTAGAACTCTTTACTGGTTACATGATGCAGCCTACTTACACAATCACTGTACATTTCTGAATTGTAATAGTGCATTATTTAATTTTAGTAGTGTTCTCTTTCATACTGCCATTCAGCAACATTGATCAAATGCTAATATTGAGAAGCTGAAATTTCTATATCAAGGGACATTTTGAGTAAGTAAAAGAGTTTTGAAATTTCCCAAAAGTAATCCAGCCCACTCTTCTTCTGTTCAACTCTGGGTTGAATTCATTGTCCATCTGCATATGTCTGTCCAAGATATGAATACTGTTGGATTAGCTGCTTAGGATCAATCCAAAATGCATGTTGAAATCTGGGCAATAGACATTGCTCATCCACTTGTTATTTTTTGTGTGGATGGTTAGGTATAGCTCTGAAAATAGATATCTCCCAGGAAGGTCTGCTGTGCCTTGGCAAAGATACAACTTGCACAATGTAATTTACAAATAGGAGCATCTATCTGGGGAATATTGTCATCTATAGAAAATTCCCCTTTGACCCTGATTCTATGCTGAATCTTCTTCAGTTGCAAATACCTTTGGTGAGCATGAATCTTAGTATTTTATACTTTGCTTATTTTATATTATCAGATCATTAAACAGGATTATTTCTGTTGCTATATTTTTCAAGGATTCTTGATTGACCTTAATGTAGTGATGAAAGGCAGCTTGCAATAAATTAACCTGCAAGACAGCATTTTGTCTTATTGAATCAAAACTCTTTTTTCCCCCTTCTGATCAACAAAAATCCAAGGACAGTGGGATCCTATATTTTCTACATTGTGAAATGATAAAGATGTGGTACATTGTGAAACAGTACTTGTAAAAACCTGATTGTGTGAGATAAGTCCATGAAGATAGACTAGAGCAAGATTGTGAAGAAATTTAAATGCCAGAGTTTTTGTATTTGTGCCAGAGCCATTTGGGAGCCACCAGAACTTCAAAAGAGGGCAGTGACGTACAAGTCTGTTTATCTATGATCTCTTTGGGGTACAAACCCAACAATGGTATGGCTGGATCAAAGGGCAGGAATTCTTTTATAGCCCTTTGAGCATAGTTCCAAATTGCCAGCCAGAATGGTTGGATCAGTTCATAACTCCACCAGCAATGCATTAATGTCCCAGTTTTGCCACATGCCCTCCAACATTCATTACTCTCCCCTTCTTTCATTTTAGCCAATCTGCTAGGTGTGAGGTGGTACCTCAGAGTTGTTTTGATTTGCATTTCTCTAATTATTAGAGATTTAGAACACTTTCTCATTTACTTATTGATACTTTTGATTTCTTTATCTGAAAATTGCCTATTCATGTCTTTTGCCCATTTATCAATTGGGGAATGGCTTGATTTTTTATACAATTAGTTTAACTCCTTGTATATTTTAGTAATCAGACCCCTGTCAGAGTTTTTTGTCATAAAATTTTTTTTCCCAATTTGTTGTTTCCCTTCTGATTATGGCTGCATTTTTTTTGTTTATACAAAAGCTTTTTAGTTTAATATAATCAAAATCATTTATTTTACATTTTGTAATTTTCTCTAACTCTTGCTTGGTTTTAAAATCTTTCCTTTCCCAGAGATCTGACAAACTATTCTATGTTCACTTAACTTATTTATAGTTTCCCTCTTTATATTCAAGTCATTCACCCATTCTGAATTTATCTTGGTGTAGGGTATGAGATGTTGATCTAAACCTAATCTCTCCCATATTGTTTTCCAAATTTTCCAGCAGTTTTTGTCAAACATACTTGTATGAAAATATTTATAGCCACGCTTTTTGTGGTGGCAAAAAACTGAAAAATGAGGGTATGCCCTTCAATTGGGAAAAGGCTGAACAAATTGTGGTATATGTTGGTGATGGAATTCTATTGTGCTCAAAGGAATAATAAACTGGAGGAATTCCATGTGAACTGGAAAGACCTCCAGGAATTGATGCAGAGAGAAAGGACCAGAGCCAGAAGAACATTGTACACAGAGACCAATACGCTGTGGTAAAATAGAACGTAATGAACTTCTGTACTAGCAGCAATGCAATGACCCAGGACAATTCTGAGGGACTTATGGAAAAGAACGCTACCCACATTCAGAGGAAGAACTACAGGAGTGGAAACAGAAGAAAAATAACTGCTTGAACACATGGGTTGAGGCGGACATGATTGGGGACGTAGACTCGAAACTACCACACCAATGCAACTATCAACAATTTGGAAATAGGTCTTGATCAATGACACATGTTAAAACCAGTGGAAATACGCATCAGCCATGGGGGGTGGAGCTCAGGGGGTGAAGGGGAAAGTAAGAGCATGAATTATGTAACCATGTTAACTTTTCTAAAAAATAAATAATTATAAATGTTTAAAAAATAAAAACAAAATAAATAAAATTAATTTTCCTAGCTACTTGACCTAATAAAAGAGGGCAGTGACAAAACAGCAAATCTGTGCTTTGGGAATATAAGATAACAATTGCAATTCGTTAGTAAGAAGGACAAGGTAGGTGCTATGCAAGGGAAAACTGATGTGACAGTTATATGAAGGGATGAATTGGGCAGAGAAAGAGATTGAAGGCAGGAAGATCCACACAGGGCTTCTCTCAACTTCCACTTTTATGCTCTGCACTTTTTTCTCTATCAAAAGCTGGATTCTTCTCCCACTTTTACCTTCTCTGACTTGGAAATATCACCCTTTAAATAACAGAGCTTTAGAAGAAATCATATAATTTAGAATTTGATTAAGTATACAGATAAAAATGTTAGATCCATGAACAACTTATTGGTAATAAATCATCTATATAAACCCACAAAACAATAATTATTCTGCAGAATTTTCATTTGTGCAGTCAACTTTTCAGAAATATTTACTTCTTAAGATGAGATATACAAGCCCTATATTAGAAGGGAGTAAAAACATGAAGGACAGGGGAGCTTGACTGAAGTAGCTGAAACATGTGATGACAGATGGCACCAATCTGTAGTCTTGACAAGGTCCCTTCCAACTCTAAGATTCTCTAATTCTCTGATCATAAACTTAATTTTGATCCTTAGTGCCACCATACCCATAATTAAAACAGTGTGATGATGAGAACAAGAAGGTTAAGGCAAAGTGAGGATCTCTCTCAGTCTTGATTAACCTCATAGGGTTTAAGGATCTGATAGTGCTCCATTCACATTAACAGACTCAGCATAGGTGGAAACCAGTCATTACATGCTCCTTCTCTTGGATAGCAGAGAACTGTCATTCTTATCTTGTAGTTTGAAAAATATAGCTTGAAGGCAAAAAACAAAAAAACAAAAACAACCCATCAAAGTTATTGACACCACCACAAATGGAAATAACTCGAAGCTACACAAAGATTTATGGGGTCTAGATGTTCTATAAATAGTGTATCTTTTAAAAATAATTGGAATAAATAGATCCCAATGAAAGCCTTACTGTAAGAATACAGGAAGTATTGCCTTGAGGATATGACTTCTTATGGTTTAGATTTTTTTGTCTTATATTTAAATAAGCTTTTTTCTAAATAAAAGCAATTTATTTTCTCTCCCTCCCAATAGTACCCTCCTATCTCACTGGAAAAAAGGAAAAAAAGAAATTCAAAACTCTTATGAGAAATAAACATTAATGCAAAATCAGATTCCTATACTGCATCTCTCATTCTCCATCTTGAAGTCATCACCTCTTTCCTATGAGATAGATGGTAACATTGCTTATCACTGATCTCCTATAACTATGATTGGTAATAACATCAATGGGTGTTCTTTAGTCTTTCTGAGTTGTTCTTGTATATGTTATAATATAAATTGTTCTCATGATTGGGCTCAATTTATTCTACATAGTTCACACAAGTCTTCCTAGGTTTCTCTGAAACCATCTCATTTCTCATTTCATATAAAAATAATAATATTCCATTATATTCATATACATATAACTTAATCTGTTCAGCCATTCCCCATTGAATGGTACCTCCTTAGCTTTCAGGTTTTGTGCCACTACAAAAATAAGCTATATATTTTTTTACAAAAAGGTACTTTCCCTCTTTTCTGGATCCTTTTGGGATATAGGTCTTATAGTGGTATCATTAGGTCAAATAATATGTATATATTATTATTATTATTATTTTTCCTATTGACTCCCAGAGGAGCATAGGGCTGCAACCATCTCACACCAACGGACTCTGTTCTGGGCAACTTCCACCAACTGGGCATATCTTTGCCAGGTCTGTTTTGGCCTTCCGACTTTTCTCCTTCCTGGTGGGTTCCATATTTTTTTTTCATAGCATCCTGACTGATGGGATACTGAATTGTTCTTTCCCAGAGTCTGGTATTGGACATCTTTTCAGGCCATTTGATGTTCAAGATTTGACATAGGCCTGGAGTTTGTTGACTTTTGCCAGCACGCGTCGTGGACTCTGTTGGAGAGCAATCTTCCAGACTAGGCAATCATTGGTTTTGTTGGTTTAATGAGGTTGCAGTTTCTATAGCAAGTGAGATTTTTACAGGGTGAGGTTGCTAGCCTCGCGCCCAACCCTCCTCCTTTTTCAGCCGGGCTTGGGACCGTCCTTGGCGGAGTTAAATAATATGTATAAGATAATAATATTTTGGGCAGAGTTCCAAATTTCTTTCTTGAAAGCTAAGCCAGTTCACTTCTTTACCGAAAGAGAAGTAATGTGTCTTTTTCTTGCAGCTTTTCCAATTTGTCATTTTCCTTTTTTATCAACAGCAGCAATCTGATTGGTATGAGGTAGAAACTTAAAGTTGCAAATTTTTGTATTTTATTAGTGATTTAAAATATTTTACATGGCCATCATTGGATATGAGTTCCTTTAAGAACTACCTATCATATTTTTTGACTATTGAGAAAATAGAGAATGGCTTTTTTTCTTACAAGTTTGAAAAAATTTCTTTATATCCAATGCAGCTAAGATTAGAACAGAGACAGTCAACTGGGAAATATCTTTGATTCAAATTTGTCTTTTAAAATCATAAGAGAGATTACAGAAACACAAATATCCATTCACCACTGAACAATGCATGAACAAATGAATAAATGAAAAGCAGTTAATAAATTCTATGTGCTAATCCCTGTGTTAAATTCTGGAGATACAGATACAGTCTTTTCCTTCAAGGAATTTACATTCAGAAATGAAAGGGAGTTATAGTCTGGAAGTTACAACTTACAAAAATAGTTGACTAGAACATTAGAGCAGCCCATTTATTCAACTTTTCCAAAAAACAATGGTAGTGGTGATTTGGTTATGTTTTTCAGAGAAAGAAGTAGAAATAGGGGAGGGAGAGAGAAGAAGAGAAGGGTGAATGCAGTCTCATCAGTTAAACAGAAAATTGCCCATAGGGAAGATGAGGACAGTTGGTCTCTGGGATTGTAGAATTAAGAGGCCTAGCCCTTCCTGAATGGTCTCTCTTTTCTAAACTGCAGGGATATTCTCATTTGGAAGTCTATATTTAATTATTAATTTCATGATTAATTATAATCAATTTCAAGAAACCAATCTAGGCTCCCAGCAATAGATATTTTGACAACAGAATGCTTCAGAATGAATCTTGTGTTGCAGGAAATAATCTTCATCAAACTCTTTTTACAGTGCATTATCTACTCTCTTTTTTAAGGGAAATATTTTGTTATTACCAAATCACAGACAGAATGGCTTATTGGACATACTTTTATGGTCCTAGATGAGGTTTTTATTCTTATTTTTTTCCTTTCAACAGATTTTGACTTAGGTGAATAAATTCTTGTATGAAGAAGAAATTTTAAGGCAAAATTATTTGATTGCTGATTCCTGTTATGCCCTATCCTTTCTTATTGAGAAAAATAATTAAATTAATTAAAGCTATTGGCAGAATGAATTGGTCTGTTAAATACCCTCTAGTGACAAAACTATTCAAAGTCAGTACTAAAACTTCTTCAGTCTATATTTAAGTCCTGTTACTCAAATCAAAGTCAATAATTTTTTAATTATATAAGATTGAATTTGTTTTAACTACGCAGTGTCTTCTTCCTAATATAATTTTCCCCCAAATTTAATATAATGTTGGCTTTTGCTTTATCTAGTCAAGGATTTGAGTACAAACAGAAAATTGATTTTCAAATACTTCACATTTTGGCAACTAGTCATTTACTTTCTTTTTAGATGGACTAAATTTCTTCTTCTTCCTTCTTCCTTCTTCTTTCTTCTTTCTTCTTTCTTCTTCTTCTT
>NW_025383779.1:0-4899 GCF_016433145.1 Gracilinanus agilis
TCCCTTCCCTTCCCTTCCCTTCCTTTCTCTTTCCTTCCTTTCTCTTCCCTTCCCTTCTTTCTTTCCCATTTTTTTGTTACAAGGCAGAAAAGCAAGAGCTAGACATCTCCAAGCCTGGTTCTGAATCCACTAGAGGCAATAGGGAATCACCGTAAATAGTTGAGTAAAGGGAATTAAATGGTCAGATTTCAATTTAGAAATCTCTGATGGCTTTAGGGAGGATGGATCAGAGAGGACAGAGACCTGAAGCAAAGAGACCAGTTAGGAGAGCATCATGATAATTCAAGCAGAAAGTGATGAGGGCTTGAACTAAAGTGGTGCCTGAGTCCACAGATGAGAATAGGTGTAAGTTATTTTGTAGGTAGAAGCAACAAGATTAAAACTGACTGGATATATGGACTGAAGATGAGTGAGAAGTCAAGTCTTACCCCTCCCACCCCTCCCCAACCTATCTTTTCTAACTTTATTGTTCATTATTATCCTTAACTCCAGGACAAGCTTGCCTTCTCCTGGGCTCATCCATGATATTCCTTTTCACAGAGAACCTCTCAAAATGAATGTTGGCTAGGTAAAAGGACACATCAGAAGCTGACTGGGGAACTTGGAGGATGGAGAAGATGGATTAAAAAGCCTGAGATGTGGGGATGGGCTATTAAAGAAACTTAGAGAGTAAAAATTAAGTTTGTGAATTTTCCAGGTGAGAAAGCACCTTTCTCTGCCCCCTTCTAAGTATTAGCAATAATGTGGAACTGAAGTATGGTTTTAATATCTGTTGTACTTATTGAATAAAGATTTTTTTAACCCTTGCTCTTAATTTAAGAAGCAGATGAGTTCAACATTTTATGTTCTCTCTAAGGAAAAGAAAACTATATTTAAGTTGCATTTTTGTATGTGACCACTGATGGAGGGGGCTACTGCAGTGGGGGAAGCATGCCTGGCCTTGGAATAAGCACCCCTGCTCAGCTGTAAATTCAATTTCTAGAAACCTCACTTTATGATATTAACAGGTTCCGATCTCCCTCTAGTGGCCATCCTTTGTTATTGCAGCCTTGTTAGTTACACAAGGCTGGAAGCTCTGGGATACCTGGAGGTGTGCTGTTGATGGACAAGACCTGACTTTCAAGTTTTCTTCTGCTACTCTTTAGAAGTGTCACTCGATTCTGTGGACCTCAGTTTCTTCATGTGCAAAACAAGATCCCTGGCTTCTGTTGAACTAAGTCCTCTTCCAGCTCTAACCAGCTAACCTCTCATTTTAAGCATTTATCAAATGTCTAAATAGAAATAGAAGCCTAAATTTTGTCTCGATCCCCAAGAGAGAATTTTGTAGGGGAGAAAAAAAACAATACATGAAATATTTAAATAACAATGCAAAGGAGCCACTATTGAGTCAAATAAATGGGTCCCTTCAATTGTTGGAGGAAGAAAGATCTCTGAAAGCTTGATTGATTTGGGGAGCCCTTTAGGAGGAGATGGGACTTATTTGAGTTTGATAGTCCTTCAGTGGCTCAGGAAAAAGCATTTCAAGGGAGAATTGTAGGAGATCAGAAATGAGGGACAGTAGTACTGGACCTTGGACCCAGGATATGTAGGTGTAAAATCCTGCCTCTGAACAAAGTGATATTACTCTTGAAAAATCATTAAACCTCAGTTGGGTTCCACTTACTTCATCTGTAAAGTGGGAGGATTGGATCTGATGACTTCTAAGGTCCCTTCCAAGTCTCCATCTATGATTCTATGATAAAATGAACATATTTAGGGAATTAGTGAGGAAATGGGCTGGGCTATAAAAGAAGAACCGATTTTATCAGTGTGGGTGTTTAGGGGTGACAAGCAGCTCCTCCTGCAAGGTGAATCGAGTGGGTTGATAGTGATTTGGGCCAAATCAATGATGCAATGATGCATCCTTTACCCAGATTGCTGCTTTTGCTTCCAAGCAATCCCATCAAACTGGTGTGTGGCAATCAGGGATGGGCAGCTTCATTTTAATCAAAATCAGCAAGCAGAGCATGTGAAGTGTCAGAGAACAGAGAAGGGGGGAGGGAGGACAGCTCCTGCAATGAATGACAAATGAGTAGATGGATATGCATGGACCCAGTGTGGAAAGGACTGAAGGTCATGCCTTGAACTGTTAAAGGCACCCTTTCTCCCACCAATCCATCTCCACCATCAGCACTCTCCTCTTTGCAAACAAAAGATGACGATATTTATGGGCGGGTGTGATTTGAAGTATTACAGTCATGTTCTTTGGAGCCAGGCCTGCCACTCTGGGCAGTCTTTGACATTTTGTTTCTTTTTCATCTTTCCTGAGAATCTGGGGGCATGTGTGTGTTTGCGGAGTCATTATCCATTGTCTTTGCTATTCTAAACCTAGGGTCTGCCTTTCTCTCCTGGTCCTTCATCTGTGGTCTGAGGCCCTTTGTTCAATTCAGTTTAAACAATGGGCTTTCTGGCTGCTCTCTGGTTTCTCTTTTGTGTGTCTCTACGTATTCAAATATCTAGTTGGTAGAGAAGCTTGGGCTAGGAACCAGCTCTTGTTCATTTATTCAAATACCACACTGGGTGGTTTTTTTTTTCTTTCTAAAAATTATTTTGAAAAAGAAATGTTTTAAAACCTCTCTGTAGAATCTGGTTTAGGTTGATTCCTATTTTACTAATGCTTTTCTCCTTTTGTTCCTTTCTTTTCTTGATGTTTTCCTGGAAGCCCCTCCTCTGCCACACAGAGACTGCTAGCTCTAGCCCATTTGTAGAGTGGACAAATTAAAAATTCTTCCATGGGATCAGAGGCCTGAGAAGACTCAGTAAAACTAAAATGAAATCATAGGGGTGAATTACTACATGATCCTATATAAGGATAGTAACAATAACAACAGAGCCAAACACTGTGCTAAGTACTTTATGTTAACTCATTTGATCCTCACAACAACCCTGGGAGTTAGGTGCTGTTATTATCTCCATTTTACAGATGAGGGAACTGAGACAAACAGAGATGAAGTGTCTTGTCCAGGGTTACACAGTAAATTGTCTGGGGTTGGATTTGAATGCAGAACTTTCTGGCTTCAAGCCCAGGGCTCCATTCACTGTGCCACCTTCCTGCCCTTTACTCTTGTTAGTATGATTTTTAATAATTCTTTTACTTTAGTTTCCTTGAGACCTGAAAGCCCTTTCCCCTTGGGAGGGACTGGAGGGAGCAGATAGTATATGGTTCGGACCTATGGTTTCATTCTCGAACTTCTGAGTGAAGAAATTTAATCAACCAATGCAAATTACCACCAGCTTTGCAATTTATGGCCTTGACATGGAGTTCTAAATTAATCTGTGAATTTCTTTTTCTTACTTTTTTTTCCTACTTTCAGAGTAGTATTCAGTATTAGTTGACTATGTGGTTTCTCTTATTTTCCTATGTAATATGTGTATCTCATAATATTTTAAAACTACTTCTATTTTATTCCCATGTATTTTATTTTATGGATGGAAGGAGTACATTGATGAACATTACCATACTGCCAAAGGGGGTCCAGGACACAGAAAAAAAGGTGTAAAGAACCCCTAACTTAGAGAATTGCTTAGATCAGAAATGTCAAACCTGAAGCCTACATGCTGAATTGCCTAAACTAGATTAAAACATAATTGGGAAATATTTTACAAAATAAATAAAAATATAATAGAATATATATAATGGTAATATGCAGTTTAATCTTTTCTTTTCTTTTCTTTTCTTTTTTTAACCCTTGTACTTTGGTGTATTGTCTCATAGGTGGAAGATTGGTAAGGGTGGGCAATGGGGGTCAAGTGACTTGCCCAGGGTCACACAGCTGGGAAGTGGCTGAGGCCGGGTTTGAACCTAGGACCTCCTGTCTCTAGGCCTGACTCTCACTCCACTGAGCTACCCAGCTGCCCAATCTTTGCTTTTCTAAGTCATGGGACCTCTGGGATCTTTATAATATGTATATACAATTTCCTGGCCCTCATTTCTAAATGAGTTTTACATCACTGATAAGTGATTTGCCCAGGGTCACAAAACAATATGTGTCTGAGGAGGGATTTAACCCTAAGACTTCCTCATTCCTAGGTAGCTCTTCAATAATTAGATCGCATCAGCTCTCAATATGAAGAATTCTGGTCTTGTAAATTGCATTTATTTATTTATTTTTATTTTCACCCCTTTTATTGTATACTGCCTTTTCCCAAAAAGGATTTTAAATATATGCTTATATTACATATACTTATAACAGGTCAATTAAATGTAAAATGATGGGTGTGCGAGGAGGGGAAACAGGAGAAAGAAAGAAATAGATTTACCAGGTACACTGTGTCAAGTATTGTGTCTGAGCCACTGAATTTAGCTCAGAGCTTTGTGGCAAAAAATGAAACATCCTGGGTTATTTATATAACTCAGGTTGCTTGATAAAAGAGGATATGAGTCTTGGAGAAAGTTTTTCCTAGCACTCAATTCCAGTTGGAGCTTATTTTGTAGATAAATGAGGAAATAGTGCCTTTAGTTGTGATTTTATAAAAGCTAAGAAATATTCTACAAGTAGATACTTCTAATCTAACCTCAAAAAACCTTGAAAACATGAGATGAAACCTTAACACAGGAAAGGCATTATTGTGGAGAAGCTGGAATGATAGAAGATAGAATGTATCTTTAACTTTCTAGATTTATCTTTCTGAGTTCATCTGGTCTCAGACACTTAATAGCTGAGTGATCCTGGGCAAGTCACTTAAACCTTTTTGCCTCAATTTCCCCATTTGTAAAATGAGTCAGAGAAGGAAATGGCAAACCACTTTAAGCAAATGAGGTCATGAAGAGTTTGACAGACTGACTTCCTTCTTTCCTCCCTCCTTTCCTCTTTTCCTTCCTTCCTTCCTTCCTTCCTTCCTTCCTTCCTTCCTTCCTTC
>NW_025383780.1:0-1574 GCF_016433145.1 Gracilinanus agilis
CTGACTAATCCCGATGGACGAATCTTAGAGGGGAGAACACCTCCCCATCCCCACCCCGGGTCTGAGATCTCAGTACTTCTCGCCCAATACACCTGGCACATATTTCCACAGCACTATTCCACATTCTTAAATGGGGAAACTGAGGTAAAAGGAGGTGAGCCTTGTGTCCTCCCTACACCCTTAGGAGAGGGAAGACTGGCTTCTATTTAGAGGTCACTAGGGACTCATGGAGAGAGCCCGGGTCCTGGACTTAAGAAGAACAGAATTCAAATCCAATCTCAGACACTTCTCCCTTGGTCAAGTCCCTTAACCTCTGTCTGCCTCATCTGTCAAATGGGGCTAGTAATAGCGCCTACCTCCCGGGATGGTTGTGAGGGCCAAGGGAGGGAATATATGTACAATGCTGTGTAAGTGCTGCTATTATCATTAATGCTTAGTTGTTGGCTAATTAATTAAACTCAGTAGCCCAGTGAGTAGAGCTTCAGACCTAGAATCTGGAGGACCCAGGCTCTAATCTGGCCTCAGGGGGCTCTAGCTGGATGACCCTAGGCAAGTCATTTAACCTCCATTGCCTAGCCTTTACTGCTCTTCTTCTGCCTTAGAACTAAATACTTAGTATTAATTCTAAGAGGAAAGGTTGTTTGTTTTTTTTTAAATAATTATCGGGGGCAGCTAGGTATCAGATGCTCAGGGGATAGAAAGCAGTGCCTAGAGATAGGTCCTGGGTTCAAATCTAGCTCCAGACACTTCCTAGCCCAGTGACTCTGGGCAAGTCACTTAACCCCCTGCCTTGGAACCAATACACAGCATCGATTCTAAGACGGAAAGTAAAGGGTTAAGAATAAATTGCCAGCAGCAGATTCTACCTGTGGGCAGATTCTATCTCTGGGGCAGGAGACACTTTCTGCAGCCCTTATGCTCTGACTAAGGCAGAGATTGAGTTAACTGTCAAAGGTCACTGAGAGAAGGAGGATAAATGGAGGCAGAAAATGGAATCAGCCATCTCCCCGGAGTTGGAACTCTCTGTCAGCAATACAGACGTTTCTGCTGGAGGATCCAGCCAAGGGAACGGACATCGTCCTCCAGTTTTTTTTAACACAAATTTTCTTTTGACTCTTCACTGAATAAAGAAATGCAACAAAATCAACTTCCTTACTTTTAAAACCGAACACCTGAAATACAACTTATGCACTATGTAACAGCAGCTCAGTGAGTAAATATAACAGATATTTTAAAATATGTATCAGTTATACATTAGGGAGGCAAGGAAGGGAAGGGAGAGAAGTGGGTATGTGAGATCAGTTATAAATCAAGGACATGAAGCAGCTGGGTGGCTCAGTGGATGGAGAGCCAGACCTAGAGATGGGAGGTCCTGGGTTCAAATCCAACCTCAGACACTTCCCAGCTGTGTGACCCTAGGCAAGTCACTTGACCCCCATTGCCTACCCTTACCACTCTTCTGCCTTGGAGCCAATACACAGTATTGATTCCAAGATGGAAGGTGAGGGTTTTAAAAATAATAATAATACACATGACAAAACTAGTGGAAATGCGCATCGGCCATGGGTGGGGGG
>NW_025383781.1:0-3093 GCF_016433145.1 Gracilinanus agilis
TTTATATTTAGTTTATATATAGTTGTTAGTTCATTTTATATATGGAACAACTGAGGCAAACAGAAGTGAAGTTACTTGCCAAGAGTCATATTGATGTTGGATTTGAACTCATGTTATTTTAACTCCCAGTCCCATGTTCTGTCTACTTTGTTGTTGTTGTTGCTTATCCATTTCAGTCATTTCTGACTGTGACTGAATTTGGGGTTTTGTTGGTGAGGATATTGGAATGGTTTGTCATGTCCTTCTCCAGTTCATTTTACAGATGAAGAAACAGATTTATGTGACTTGCCCACAGTCACACAACTACTAAATGTCCAAGCCCAGTTTTGAATTTGGGTTCTTTCTGACTCCAGGCTGAGTGCTCTATCTACCATGCCAACTAGCAGAAGTAAGAGTATGAGTCAGGAGGGTTCATTTAGGTCTTGGTTCACACATTATTTAATTTGCTACCATAGGCAAAGAGTTTATCCCCTCTAAATCTTGGTTTCCTTATCTGTATAAAGGGTGACAGTAGTCTCTAGATTTGTTATAAAGCAGGACCTGCTATTCGAGGATGAGGCAAAAAGAATTAAGTAGGAAGTGAAGCTACTTTCAGGTATTTGATGGATTCTCAAATAGCACTTCTTAAAGAGTTCTAGTTCTTCCTTTGAAATGGGGCACTGCAAAGTGACGAATTTATGCTTAATATTAAGGAAAATTTCCCAAGAATTAGAACCATCTAAAAGTGAAAAAAGGCTATTTTGAGTGGTTTAATGGCTTCCTCCACCTAATAAACCTTCAAACAAAAGCTGGATAACCAATACATGGGTACATATGTGGTAGAATATAGATTAGTATTCTCATATGTGATGGACTCAATGGCTTTGAGGTCCCTTCAGCTCTGAGACTCTGGGATTAAGCTAGTTTGTAGGAGCACAGATTTAGAGTTGGAAGGGAACTTAGAGTCAGTCCATAAAGTACAACTCCTTCATTTTACAGGTGAAGAATGGAGGGCCAAAGAATTTAAGGGACCTGTTCAAGGCTACCCAGATTGGAAGTTGGTCAGTAATCATTAGTTCAGTCGTAGATTCTACAAGTAGGAACTTCTTTCATTCATTAAGGCAGTATTTTATCCTTCCATTTCCATTCTACAATTCACTTGCTAATACAATAAAAATGGACAACCATGAATGGCTTTGGAAGTTTTCAACATCAATTTGTTCTTTGGGACGCTGAGTTTCCCTGAATATCATCTCCATTTCTTTAAGTCACTACTGTGTGTTACACACCATCATTGCTGATCACACCCTAATAAATAGACATTACAAGAGCTTTGTATTAATACTTGGATTTCAATGAGAGAATTTAATTTACAAGCATCCAGGCAATAGTCCTGTCCATTTTTCTTCTATAAAGATTAGGCTAGGAGGTTCTGTCAGACAGAATTACAAAGAAGTTTAATTTATTTTCCCAGACTGAAGGATTGTCAGAACAGCACAGGTTAAATAGACTCGAGATGTCTTCTCCAAATAAGCTAAAACAAAGTAAAAATAGTGTAACTGGCAAGGCTGTATAGCTTTGGTTAACTCTGTCCATCATTTCTGACAGAAATATATACCTGTAATTCAGTAAATAAATGAATGAATGATAAAACATTTATTAGGCACTCACTGTATGCAAGCACCCTTTTAAGACCTGTGAATGTAAATAGAAATGTAAGGCGGCTCAGATTCTAATAGGGCAGACCAAAAATTTCAACTATATCTATGTATGTATGCATGCATGAATCTATCTATCTGTCTATCTATCTATCTACACACATTTATATCACACATAAAAGCACATTCAATATGTACATAAATATGTATGTTTTCTATCTTTCTAAATAAATCACTCTTTTAAATATCTTATCTTGGATAGGAATTATTAAAAGGGAAGTGTTAACCAGGAAAGTCTAAAGTATTCTTAAAAATTCTTTAAAAATTGGACCTTAGACAATTGTGTCTGACTCATAAAATTTGCTTTTCTTCACCCCAGTTGGCCAATACTGCCTGTTTCTAACTGCCCTGTTGCCTTTTATTACTTTTTTTCACCAAGAGGCTGAGAAAACAAAAGCTTTCTTTCTGCCTGCTCCTCACTGTTATCCTCCCTAACACATTCTCCTGAGATCTCATAACAAGGGAAAAGTGAAGCTGACTATATTAAATCTTCCAGAGTATATTAAATTTCTTTCAGGTATGCTGCCTAATTTCTTTTATATCCTTTGGACATAGTTTCTTTTAGTTGTTTGCATATGAGTACTTTCTCCCTGAAAAAAGATCTGATTTAGGTAACATCCCTAATTTTATTTTATTGTTATTCTATGAACTTTATGCCAAAAAAAGGGACGAAAATGATAAGAGTTGCTGGACCCTGAGAATAATTATTTGGGGGCATAATCTTTTCAAATTCTAATATTACATTTTTTAAAATAATAATTTTTATTAATTTTATATTATTATAAGTTCCTCCAGAATCTCTTGCTCTTCCCTTTCCAGAGATCCTACCTATCTGAAATTAAAATATCCTATATAAATTAAAAATATTATTTTTAAAGTCAAAAAAGAAAAAAAGAAAAGTCAAAATGAAAAAGAAGAGAAAAAATTAGCACAACTGATTAATATATTTTAAAAGTCTGTAAATAGACATTTTTACATGTATTTATATTCTCAGTACAATTCTGACACAGATTAAGTATTTAACTATTTGTTAACCGGTAAGTGTCTGTTTTATAAAACACAAAGGAGTTCTTTTTTATTTTTAAATTTTATTAGTTCACCCTTTATTCCTCTATAGGGCAGCTAGGTAGCAAAGTAGATGAGTGCTGAGCTTGAAGTTATGAAGATCCAACTTCATGAGTTTGAATCCAGTGTTGGTCACTTACTAGGGGCATAAGGCTGAGCAAGTCACTTAATTGTTTGTCTCCATTTCCTTATCTGTAAAATGAGCTGGAGAAATGTCTTTGGAATACAATATATTATAATGTATGTAATATATAACATGTGAATAAATATAATTTATAATAGAATTGGAGAAGACAATGGTGAAGCACTCTGATATCTTTGCCAAAAAAAA
>NW_025383782.1:0-7207 GCF_016433145.1 Gracilinanus agilis
CTCCTCCTCCTTCTCCTCCTTCTGCTTCTGCTTCTGCTTCTTCTTCCCCTCCCCTCCCTACCTTCTGTCACTAAGCATGGATCCCAAGACAGAAGAGCAGTAAGGGCTAGGCAACTGGAGTTAAGTGACTAGGCAGGGTAACACAGTTAGAATGTGTCTGAGGCCACATTTGAACCCAGGTCCTCCTGGTTTAGGTCTGCTGCTCTATTCACTGACCCACCTAGCTGCCCCCTTTCTAGTCTTCTTATGACTTATTTTTGCAGTCTGATGATAATTGCCTCTTGTCTGTTTTCTGAATAAAACACTGCATTGCCTGACTCCAGGAATTTTCTCTGGCCATCTTCCTCTCTTCCCTGGTTTTCTTTAAGTCCCCCCAGCTAAAATCTCGCCTTCTACAGGAAGCCCTCTTGGTCCCTCTTAATGCTCAGCCCTTCCGTTTGTTATCCAATTTCTCTCGTCTATATCTTGTTTTTACACAGTCTTTCCTTGTGGTTTGTCCCATTAGACCGGTGATGGCAAACCTATAACACACGGCTGCATGCCGAGGATGAAACATTTGCTGTAGTGTAGTGTTGGCACTCTGCACTCTAGAGGACAATTCTACCTATATTCACTGACCTATTGGGGTTTATTAAATACAGTTATGTATTACAATGATACATTTTGGTTATTTAAACTATAAACATCATGGATTTTGTGTGTTTTTCTCACAGTGACACCCCACCCGAGTGATGCTCGGTTTGGGGGCGAATTTTGGCATACCAAGCTCCAAAGGTTGCCCGTCACCACATTAGACTGTGAGCTCCCTGAGGAATGGGGCTAGTTGGCTTTAGCCTTTCTCATACTCCTGGCACTTAGCCTAGTGCCTGAGTTATTAGCAGGCACTTACATACATTTTGCTGACTTGAGTCAGTCTAGACCACATATGAACATCCAAGTTTAAGTCTTTGGCTTTCCCCTGCATACAGTGGGCATTTAATACATGTTTATTGGGTTGTTTAATTGAATGATGCCCCGGAGAGTCCGGATGCCCAAATACTGTGGGCATTAATTATTCATGGGTGATCGTAAGAAAGACAGAAGGGCCAAAGAGAGCCATGATGTGAAAGAGAGAAAGGCAGCATGGCAGTGCTGATGGGCTTGCAGTAAGGAAGACCTGGGTTCAAATTCTGCCTTAGATACTTACTAGCTTTGTGACTCAGCGCAAATGATTTCCCCTGTTTCTCCACCAGTAAAATGGAGGAGTTGGGGAGGTAGGGTTGGCCTTAATGACCTCTCCGGTCCCTTCCTAGCTCCTCATCTGGGGGCCTCTCGATCTCTGAAGCCTGGCCATTTCAGCACTACTTAGGGCAGGTAGATGGCATAGCAGATAGAATGCTGGGTGTGGAATCAGGAAGATTCAACTTCTTGACTTCAAGTCTAGCCTCAGACACTTATTAGCTGTGTGACCCTAGACAAGTCATTTTACCCTATTGGCCTCAGTCTTCTCATCTGTAAAATGAGCTGGAGAAGGAAATGGCCAACCGCTCCAGTATCTCTGCCAAGAAGACCTCAAATGGGATCCTGAAAAGTCAGACACAAGTGAACAACCAAAGAAATCAAGAGATCTGAGGGACTAAACTTCAGGCCAGTCTGAGGGGCAGCATTTCTGGTTAATGATTAATTCCCTCACATGAGGGATCAGTGCTCTGGGGTACAAGAATATCATGGTCTGTCCAAGGAGCCTGCAGTCTGGTAGGAAGGGTGACACCCACAAACTACTCTGAGAGTCTCCAGAAAGAGCTGAGGGGAGAGGGAGGCTCCATTCGATGGCATCAATATGTCTGAAGTGCCTGGTTTGTCCAAAGTCTGGCCTGAGGTGCCGGGCACACAAGGACCAGACAGAGGGAGCTCACACGGGACTTTCCTGCTTCTTAAACACTTGTAGGCTAAGTGGGATCCCTTGAACTCCAGGCTCCTCATCTTCATTATGTCATGGATCCCTCTGGGGAAAGGAGGGTGAAGACTGTGGCTCAGCATCAGGCTTGTAAATACACAGGACCACCGAGGACCCTGGGGACGTTGAAACAGTTATCAAAAGGTTCATGGAGACCACATTACGAGCATCTATTTTCAGTGGAAGCCAGGGGCGGGGGAGGGGACACTTTTTATTTTAGCTTCTCTGTGCCCCAGTTCCACCTATTCTGCCCAGGGACCTTGTCTGGCTGCTCACTCGGCCATTCTTAGCCCCTCCTGGCTTTCTGGTAGCCCTTCTCCATTTGGGGACCTTTCCTTTCTCTCCTTTAGTTGACACAAAGCAAACATTTCTGGGGGAAATTGACTAGGAAATTCAGAAGGAAAAAGGAAGGGAAAAAAGATCACATCAGAGAGATGTGGTGAGAACTACAGAGCGGAGACTCCTCCTCCCTCCATCTGGCAGTGGGTTAGCTTGGCTGGTCCAGGTCAGGGGGGCTCAGGGCTTTGGGGAAGGTCAATTCCTTTAGCTCTTATCAGAGCCATAACTAGCATTCTAGGCACTTGGACAACATGCCCTCAGGTTTACTTTTCAGTTCATGGTGGGAAAATCATTTTTCTTTTTGGGGGAAAATAATACAAGAAACAATTGAGACAAATTCCATTTGACCTAGACCTAGAATATTTGGAAGAAGGGCACCGCTGCTTGCTAGTTTAACTAATTATTCCTGGTTCCTGCTGACAGAGTCAAAGGAATGTGAAAATATAAATGTAAACAACTGAAAATCGAGTATTTTAAAAAATCATTCCTTTTTTTCACTCTAGGTTTTGGTATGTTTGGATAATGTCCCAGTTGCCTTGTTCTCCCCTCTCCCCCCCCCCCCCAACCCTTACCTTCTCTCTTAGAATCAAGACTGAGTATTGGTTCCAAGGCAAAAGAGTGGTAAGGAGTAAGCAATGGGGGTTAAATGACTTGCCCAGGGTCACACAGCTAGGAAGTGTCTGAGGTCAAATTAGAACCCAGGACCTCCTGTCTCTTGGCCTGGCACTCCATCCACTGAGCCACCCAGCTGCCCCCGCTTCTCACCCCTCTCTTTCTTTTCCTGGGCTAGTCTCTGGCTTTAGTACCTGGTGGCCACAGGGTAGGCTACAGTGGTAGGAACCATCATTCCTTCAGTCTGCCCCTCAGAATCCCACTGGCCAGAAAAGGGAGGTCTTAATTAAAAATAATCCCAAACTCTTCATTTCTGTCTTAGAAACAACTCCAAGACAGAAGGGCAAGGACTAGGCAAATGGGATTAAGTGACTTGGCCAGAGTCACGCAACTAGAAGGTCTGAGGCCAGAATTGAACCAAGTCCTCACTTCTTCTATCCACAGTGCCACCTTGCTGCCCCAGAGGCCTTTATGAAGGTCCTGGCTCTGCCCCTTACTATCTTTATGACCTTGGACAAGTCATTTCATTCGTGGTCTCCATCGTTTCTTCATCCACAAGGGAGGAGGTTGGATTGGACGTGGCCTCGAAGGACTCTTCTCGCTCGAAATTCTCAGAGCGCTTGCTTCTTCCCGTTTCAGAGCTCCCTGTGCCATGCCGGTTCTGCCCATCGGGGTCTCTGTTAAGGATACCTCCAGCTTCCATTTTATTAGGGGAACAAAGCTTGAGTAGAACCCGGACACTTCTCCTGGGTCTCTGGGCCTCGTCCACTGGCTCTATTCCCCAGGCTCTCTTCATCATTCAGCTCAAGAAAATTCTATTCCAAAGGGCAGCGAGGCGGCACAGCTGAAAGAGCGTTCAGGAAGATCTGAGTTCAAATCCAGCTTTAAACACCAACTGGCTGTGTGACCCTGGACAAGTCACTTCACCCTGTTTGGCCTCGACTTCCTCATCTGTCAAATGAGCTGGAGCAGGAAATGGCCAACCAGTGCGGGATCTCTGCCAAGGAAACCCCAGATGGCATCCCGAAGCATCCGACACGACTGGGATGACTGGAAACGGCGTAATAAACCCCTCGCAGAGGGCCATTTTCACTACAAATGAGAGTTTCGCCGTCTCGGGGCTCCTCGTGGACCCTGCGAGGGCGGCGGGCTGTCGGGGGGCTCTGGAGCTGTTTAGGAGCACTTCCAGGCTGCCGGGGCGGGGCGGGGGTGTGCACCGAGGGTTTGGGATCACTTGTGATGAAAGGTTCTGCATGAATAGGAGGAATCTCTCTCCAGGTGTGCTCGAGATCAAAGGCCCGGCACATGGGGGAGAATTCCACGTGGCCCCGGTTGCCAAGGAAAGGGAGCGTGAACCTTCCCCTTCAGCGAAGGGGAGACGGGGGAGAACGTTTGCGGGCAGCTGAAGCGGGCCGCCAAAGGGAAGATGCAGAAAGGACGAGGCGCTCGGAGCCCCGGCATGCTGGGAGCAAAGCGGCGGGTCCCTGTGTGCTCCCTTAGAGCTGGGCTCGTGTGAGAGGACTCAGTGGGGTCCTGGAGCGCCTCAGGGTTTACAGAGTTGTTCCCTCAAAGCAACGAGATGGGGTTTGTAGCGGAAATGGGATTTATCCCCATTTCACAGATGAGGAAACTGAGTCCCTTTTTTAATTTTTATTTTTTTCACTAAAAAGATAAACGACTTGATGATGGTCTCACCCACAGTCAAGGCTTCCAAGACAGGCTTCCTCATTCCAAGTCCAGTGCTCTTTCCGTGATCGCATTCCCAGGAGAGCCTCTAAGAAGCCTGCCGGGGCCCCAGGGCTTTCCCGAGGAGCCCTTAAGTCCAGGGGAGGGATTCTCCAACATCTGTCTACAGCCTACAAAGCTCCCAATCGTGCCGCCCCCGCAGGGTGCCCTTCTAGCTCCTTGTCTCGGTCCTGAGCCATCCTGGACTCCTCCAGCCTCCTTGACTCTATTATACCGAAACAGACCTCACCGTCCTCCCGCTTGCCTCGATTCCCTTCAAGCTCCGAGGCGCTGTCGTTGGGCCCCCTGAGGTGACCGAAGGATCCCTGGCCACCGGCTCCTTCTCTCCATTCCCTGCCGCGGCCCCCACCTTAGGACTTCTCTCAGGTGTGATCTCCCCCCCCCCAGGTAGAGCCCTGAAACGGGGACCCCCGGCTTTTTCTGCCATTTCCCCAGTCTTTGGCACGGAAGCTCAATGGAAGCACGTTCTAAAGCCCCGACCTTCTGGCTTTAAGTCAGTACTGTGTACCCGTTTCAAGGCAGAAGAGTGATGAAGGCTGGGCAAGGTGTGTGTGGGGGGGTCAAGTGACTTGCCCAGGGTCACACCGTTAGGATGCGTCTGAGGCTAGATTTGAACCCGGGACCTCGCCCCTCTGGGCTTGCTTTCTTTGGGTCTTTTGCTGCCACGGGCGACCTATCCGCACAGCCCACTGGCAGTGTGTCCTGAGCCACAGGCTCGGGGGCAGAAGGGGGTGGCCTTCCGGAGCCTGGTGGGTCATCACAGACCCAGAAGGGGATTCCACGTGTGGGCGGGGAACCTTCCCTGGAAAACCTCTGAGGCCCGGAGACCTCCCACGGCCACCCTTGGCACCCCGGGGTGGCTCCGGCCACTGGGCACTTTTTCCTGAAGATGAGCTTTGCTCTGTCTCTACAGTGTCTCCCCCAGCCCAGCCCTCTTCGGGGCGTCCTCTGTGGCGGGTGGGCGCATCCCCCCCAGGCCGGCTCCTTTCGGCGGTCCCTGGGGGGCCCGACCTCGAGGCCCGTCCTCCGGCCCAATCGCCTCCCTTTTGGGGCTCCAGCATTCGAATGGCCTTTCCCAAATGGGGCGCTCAGGCCCAAACGCAGTCACCTGGCTGTGGTCTGAGCCGGGCACGGAGGCTGGGGCTGCCCTTAACGTGGCTGAACGTTGAGTGTGCTTTTGGGCTCCCGTGGCCTTCTGCTGAACTCCAGCGATGGGGTGGTCCACCATGACCGCCGGGGCTTTTTCAGCGGAATCCGTCTCTCAGCCCTGTTCCTCGTTTTGTACTTGTGAGGTGTCGCCGTTGCCGTTCAGTCACGCCTGACTCTGAACGCGCTGCTCCGCCTGCCCCGTCCTCCTCCCACTTGTTTCTCTGTCATACGGCCGTGTTTCGGGGCCCCTTGGAGGAGACCAGAGGACGCTCCCGGCACCCTCCGGGCTCGCAGGCGGCGTCCGCTGAGCTACGTTTGGTCCTCGAAGCCATCGGCGCGTCTGCAGATCGTCAGGCGGCCCCCAGGGATGGCTGTGACCTCCCTCTCCGTCCTGCCTCCAGATCGGGCCGCTTCTCTTCCACGTGGGGCAGGCGCGAGGGCCCCGGATCGGGCAGAGCGCCCATGGCGGCAGCCACGCCGCGCCGGGCCCCTCCCCCCGTCCGCTTCGCCAGCACGCCGAGGGCTAAACGGAAGAGCCGGGTGGTCGCCGCTCCTCCAGGCTTCCCCGGGTGGGGGAGGGCAGCCCTGCCTCAGCTGGACCCGTGGCACCGAGCCTGGGCCGGGAAGGCCGTGCGGCTCCCCCCGCCTCGCCTCACACATTTTTTGTATTTTAGAAAACACGGATGGAGCCTTTGATTCAATTCCCTTTCCTGCTTGTTGGGAGCTACTTCAAACCAGATGGGCTCAAGAGATAAAACTTTGAAGCTTCGATGTCTCTATTCAGCCGGGTGCCAAGTCTGCGTGCCATGAGACGCTGCAAGCACGGCCGCACAATAGGCATTATGTTAAAAGCAGCCTACCGGGATATGGCGAAGCCTTAATAGCAGTAATTAGATGATCTTTTTAATTATAATCAAGAGGAAGGCCATGTTTACATCCTTTAGCTCTCAGCTTTAAATTATTGTGTAAAGGTAACGCGCTAATCCCGGCTCTCTCAAGTGGAGATCACCGCGCGGGGCCTTTCTCACCCGCTGAGCTCCCAGGCCTGCCGAGGGGGGTCTCCGAACTCCCCTCTCGTCTGCGAGGCCTGGCCGTGGAGCTAAAGACACCTCGACCAAACTTCCCGGCCCCCCCGGCTCCCCCCACCCCGCTGGCCCTCGCCGGTCTGCATCCACCCTCATCTCGCCCAGCCTCACTTCCAATCTTTTCCTGGCTCCCTCTGGCCTTCTCCTCTGACTCATCGCCACGGACTGGTCCCCCGGGCCACCACGACCACCTCTTTGTCTTTTCTCTCCCATCCTTAGTGGCCCGATTCAGGCCGGAGCTTTGGAACCCTCCTAACCCATCTTCGAGAGCGGCAAGGTATATTTGGAAGGAGGAGCGGCGGAGTCGAGGTCCTGGAGCCTCCTCTTACTGCCACTGTGC
>NW_025383783.1:0-2732 GCF_016433145.1 Gracilinanus agilis
TAAATAAGTAAATAAAATCTTATAAATAAATAAATAAATGAAACCTTCTTAGAATCAATACCAAACAACAGTTCCAAAGTAGAAGAGCAGTAGGGCAATGGGGGTTAAGTGACTTTACCAGGGTCATACAGCCAGGAAGTGTCTGATGCCACATTTGAACCCAGGACCTCCAATCTCCAGGCCTGACTCTCTTATCCACTGAGCCACCTGGCTTCCCCTGGGTATTTTATTTTAACATTATTCTGAGAAGGGATTCGTAAGTGTCACCAGACTGAGTGCCCCAGGAGTCTATAACATACAAAAAAAGCCCAGAATTCTTAATTCAGACTGTTTTTTTTTTTTTTTTTTTGCACGGCTCCTCGTTGAGACTGGGGACTCCTTTCAGGTGGTACCCCCTAATTTGGAAGTATAATTTCTGGTTTGTTGATCTGAACGTCTCATGACTTCATCATCACACCTCGTTGCTTATTGTCAGGGGGACTAGATAGTTATTCTTAATAATAACCATGGGAATCTACTGAACAGATGGCCCCAGCAAATGATACTCAATAAGGCGCTCCACGCTTACATTGCTAGATGTGTTTTTATTATCAAATGGCTTTGACTCTAAGTAGAAACCCTGTTGAAGGCTTCTTGTCAGATCAGTGAACAGAGCAGGGCAAAAATAAATAGCTCCTGATGGAGCCCCAAATAGTCTGAAAGCATATCCCATTTTGAGAGGCACAAGACTATTAAATTAACTACACACCTAGAAAAGTTTCCTCTAAGCATCTGAAAGGAAAGACCATGATTATGCTACTGATGAGATTCCCCCAAGGGCTAACCAGGCACATTTTCAGCCCATCAACTGTCTAGAGAATTACAGAACCACAGTTTGTCAGTCTTGGAAGAGATTTTAGATCACAAAATAGTAGGACACGGAGAATATGACCTTAGAGGGGGAAGAGAAAAGAGGATCTTAGAATATTGAAAATTAGAGAGAAGTGACCTTAGGGGACGCCTCATCTGATGCCTTAAGAAAGACTTCCATCTTTGGATTGATACAAGTATTGATTTCAAGGCAGAAGAGCGGCAATTGGGTTTAAGTGACTTGTCCAGAGTCATACAGCTAGGAAGTATCTGAGACCAGATTCGAACCTCACACCTCCTGCCACCAGCTCTGGCTCTCGATCTACTGAATCGCTTTAGCTGCTCTTCAATGCATTCATTTTTACAGAGGAGGAAAACGAGGCAAGCCCACGACAGAGACCTCTTGGCTCTTGGCTCCCTCATCTGTTTCCCAGTGACAAACAGTTTTGTGTTCTTTCTACTGCATAATTTGTCTGTCTGTCTCTCCAAGCTGCCAGAGCAGAGCCAAGCTGTTATTTGGCCTGTTAAGCATCAATTAAGAAACCAAGCAGCCCAGGACATGACGAGGAGAGTTCAAGGGGCTACATATTCCAGCAGTCACTTTGACAAATTATTCTGTGTAGCTCCAGCAGACGGAACAAGGACTGGCGGGCAGAAGTTATGGGGAAGCATATTTCAGCTCCACATAAGGAAGGTCTTTGAGCAGTCGGAGCTGGTCCAGCAGGGGGCTGTGATGCTCGGGATGGGGATAATGGGTTGCCCATCCACGGAGGTGTTCAAGCAAAGACCAGAAGAGCCTTTGTCAGGAACGTAACGAGGAGCGAAGGTCAGATGAGCTGATCCCTAAAGTTCCTTTTTTGCTGGGTACAAATAATATTGGGTTGCTAAGAATTAGAGTATCCTACCTATTTTCTACATGAAGGTTCTTGGGGTTTTGGTCATTTTTGTTTGTTTGTTTGTTTGTTTGCTTTTAAACCCTTAACTTCTGTGTATTGGCTCCTTGGTGGAAGAGTGGTAAAGGTGGGCAATGGGGGTCAAGTGACTTGCCCAGGGTCACACAGCTGGGAAGTGTCTGAGGCCAGATTCGAACGTAGGACTTCCTGTCTCTAGGCCTGACTCTCAATCCACTGAGCTACCCAGCTGCCCCGGGTTTTGGCCATTTTTGTCCTCCTCATCCTCTCCTCCTGAGGACTGAGGTAGAAACAAGCCAAGGACTTACTATCCCAAGACCCAAATTCATAACCTAGCTTTGACATTTACTCTCTGTTACCATGGTCAAGTCACTTCCCTGCCAGAACCTCAATTTCTCCATCAGAAAAATAGGCATAATATTTCTTGCCTTCCCCATCTCACAGGGGCACAGTAAGGAAAGTATTCCATCAAGTACCACAGACACAAGTCACTTACCCTCCATCAAAGGGGTTCTCTCCAGGCACAATATGCGTACTGTCCTTTCCCACTAGGAACTTGATGCGGTCATAGAAGGAGCGCAGATTCTGGGAGGATACGGGGGCCTGTGTCTCCTGGATGATGTCCAGAGGGTCCGGGGACCCCAGGCACAGAGCATTGACGTGGCAGAGGGGCTGTAAGCAGCAGTCAGGGTCCATGCAGTCCACCAACCCATCTGTGGAGAAACCACATTTATTTACATTTATATACTTTTAGTTAACTAATTAATTTTTAAACCCTTACCTTCTGTCTTAGGATCAGTATTGTATTTTGGTTCTAAGGCAGAAGAGTGTTAAGGGCTAGGCAATGAGGGTTAAGTGACTTGCCCAGGGTCACATAGTTAGGAAGTGTCTGAGGCCATATTTGAAAAGAAATAAGTAAGACAGTTTCTCTCTCTCTCTCTCTCTCTCTCTCTCTCTCTCTCTCTCTCTCTC
>NW_025383784.1:0-4504 GCF_016433145.1 Gracilinanus agilis
AATAATAATAATAATAATACCGGACATTCACATATTGTTTTTAGGTTTGTACAGAACTTTACATTATACCTCTTCAGCTCAAAATAACCATTAGGTAAATAATTCTAATTTTGTCATCCTCATCATATGTATTCCTAGAATCTAGAAAAATACTCACATAAAATAAAGGTTTAATAATTGTGTATTACTGTTCTTATAATCAGTCATTTCTTCAGTGAATTTTCATATTGTCTACCTCCTGAGAGAAGGTTTATAGTCACAATGTGAAGAATAAGATATATATTTTTGGACATGGCAAATGTGTGGTTTTATTTTGCTTGACTGCCTATTTGTGGTTTTCTCCCATTTTTATGGGGTGGGGGAGGTGGCAAGTAGGAGGTGGAAGTTAATAATAGTATCATCTCAGAGAGAGGCAGACAGACAGAGACAGAGACAGAGATAGAGACAGTCAGAGAGAGACAGAGAGACAGAGAGAGAGTATAAAATTAAAAGTCATTGGAATATCTTTAAAAGATTTAGAAAGGAACATAAGGCAGTTCAGAGAGAGATATGATAAGCTGAAAGTAGCATGTTGAAAAAAGGAACAAATTAATTATGATTCCTGAATCATGCTATCTACCTCATAATGAAGTGATAGACTCAGGAGGCAGAATAAGACATGTTTCAGACATGAACAATGCAGAAATTTGTTTTGATTGATTATATATACTTTACAGGGATTTTTTAAAATGAATATATTCTTCATTGGAAATATGGAAAGGCACATAGGTGTTGAATATTAAAATATTTTTAAATAAAGTAACATTTTGAATAATATTTTAAAAAGCAAACTATATGTAATAGATATATGGTTTCATATGTGCTACTTTGGATGTGGAAATATTCCTTTTTTTTCATGTTCATTAAGTTCATAATTAAAATATATATATTTCCCCAATTACATGTATCAGCCGCTTCTTCTCTTATCCTTTTAACCTTTTTCATTTCTCTATAAGATAGATTTCTATATCCAGCTGAGTGTTATGTTATTCTCTCTTTGATCCAAATATGATAAGAATAAGCTTCAAGCATTGTCTACCCTTCTTCACCCATCTTCCCCTCCATTGAAATCTTTTATTTGAAATAATTCACCCCATTCTGTTTCTCCCTTCCCTATTCTCCAAGTGCAGTTTTTTCTCTCATCTTTTAATTTTGTTTATTTTTATATCATCCTATTATATTTAATTCAAAACCATATCCTTTATGTATATTACTTTTAATTACCTTAATATTGATAACATTCTTCAGTGTTACAAGTATTATTTTTTCTTGTGAGAATATAAACACTTCAACCTTATTGAATCCCTCATAATCTCTCTTGCCAGGTAACCTTCTTTGGCTGCTCTTGAGTTTCACTTTGATCAATTCAAATTTTATGTGCAGTGCTGGTATTTTCCTTAGAAATGTTTGAAACTTCACAGTTTCATTAACATGTTTTTATCCTGAAGGATTATACTCATTTTCTCTGTATAGGTGACGTTTGGTTGTAATTTTATCTTACCTTAGCTTTCCTGAATATCATATTCCAAGTTCTCTGATCCTTTGATGCAGAAGTTTCTAAATCCTGTGTAATTATGATTGTAGCCCCATGATATTTTAATTGCTTCTTTTTAGCTATTTATAGCATTTTCTCCTTAACCTGGGATCTCTGGAATATGGCTATAATATTCCTGAGATTTTCCATTTTGAGATATCTCTCTAGTGGTGATCAGTGGATTCTTTCAATTTCTGTTTTACCCTCTGACTCTAAGGTATCATGGCAATTTTCTTTAATGAATCCTTGAAATATAATCTCCAGGTTCTCCTTTTGATCATGACTTTCAGGTAGTACAAGAATTCTGAAATTGTTTCTCTCAATCAACTTTCCAAGTCAGTTGTTTTTCCAGTGAGAAATTTCACGTTTTCTTCTATTTTTTTTCATTTTTTTTTCATTTTATTGATTGTTTTTTGCTATCCCATGGAGTTATTGGCTTCTACTTAACAATTCTCATTTTTAAGGAGTTGTTTTCCTCAATGAATTTTTATATCATCTCCCACTTTTTGTGCTTTCTTTAGCAAGATGTTGACTTACCGTAATTTTCTTACATTACTCTCATCTCTTTTCTCAATTTTTCTTCTAACTTTCTGAGGTGATGTTTAAAGTACTTTTAGGTCTCCCAGTTCTTTTTGGGGCCTGAAATAATTTAAAATTTTTCTTTGAGAATTCATATGTAGTCATCTGACATGTTCTCTTTATGATTTGTGCCTTGATCTTGCCCATCACCATAATAACTTTCTATAATTAGGGGTTTTTTGTTTTTGTTTTCTGCTCATTTTTCAAGTTTATTATGTAACTTTTCACTGTATATTAAAGTTGAATTCACTTCCTTGGTTTGAGAAGGCACTTTCCCAGGATTCTTGCGCTGGTGCTTAGGATTTTGCTTCTAGCTTTCATGGGCCTTGGGGACTCACATCTGGCTTGTACTGGTCAGGGTCCTCACTGGTAGCTTGCATATTAGAGCAGTCTTAGAGTGGCTTAGACCAGGTCTCAAAATCTATCTGTTGGCTTGCACAGTATTGGGGATTTGGGGGGGCTTGCTATTTGCTTATACAGTAGAGTACTATACTGCTGACTTGTAAAGTAGGAATCTCACTGCTGGCTTGCCCTGGGCATGAGGACTCCCTGTGGGATTATATTAGGGCAGAATCTCATTGCTGATTTGCACTGTGGCCTATACTGGGAGTGATAGCTCAACTGAAGATTTGAGCCTCCCTACTGAACTTACTGAGGGAAAGGGCATTCCTGGTAGATTTCCCAGAATTGAGGCCCTACAACTATGGGAGCAGGGCCTTGCTTAAACTTACTGCTGGCTTTCATGGGATGAGGCCTATGTTGGCTTATGTTGAGGGTAGAACCTTTCCCTTTCCCCAGAGAGGCATGGCCTGCCATTGCCTGGCTGCTTGTTCCAGACTATTATCCTCTAACCCCAGAAGAACAGATCTTTTACTTCATTGTCTCCAAGTTTTTCTGGGTTGGAAAATTGCTTCATTGCTCCAAAATTACATGAGAGGTTTTTTTTTAAAATGCTCAAAAACAATTTGGAACTATGCCCATAGAGTGCCTTCCCTTTGATACAGCCATACCATTGCTGTGTTTGTACCCCAAAAAGATCAAAGGGGAAAAGACTTGTGCAAACATATTTATAGCAGTGCTCTTGGTGGTGGCAAAAAAATTGGAAAATGAGTGGATGCCCTTCGATTGGGGAATGGCTGAACAAATCATGGTATCTGTTTGTGATGGAATATTATTGTGCTCAAAGGAATAATGAACTGGTGGAATTCCACGTGAATTGGAATGACCTGCAGGAATTGATGCAGAGTGAAAGGAGCAGATCCAAGAGAACATTATATACAGAGACTGATACACTGTGGAAGGATCAAACATAATGAACTACTAGCAGCAATGCAAAGATCCAGACCAAGGCTGAGGGACTTATGAGAAAGAAAACTAGCCACATTCAGACGAAGAACTGTGGGAGGAGAAACACAGAAGAAAAACAACTGCTTGAACACATGGGCTGATGGGGCTATTATTGGGGATGTAGACACTAAACAATCACTCTAGTTCAACTATCAAAAATATGGAATTAGGTCTTAATCAATGATACATGTAAAACCCAGTGGAATTGTGTATCACCTATAGGAGGGTGGGGAATTTGGAAGGAGAGGGAAAGAACATGATCATGTAACCATGGGAAAATTGTCAAAATTAAAAATTAAAGAAGAGGAAAAATCTATAGAGATATGGAATTTGTACTACAAGAAAAATAATGCATGACCCAATGTTGATCTTCTGGTCCCATTGGCTAGAAAATTTCAGCCTACAATAATACAGTCAAATTATTGTACCTTAAAACAAATAAATGAAATGAAATGAAATGTTTGAAGGTAATTTGGGAAGGATTAGACAATTTCCTTCCTCACTCCACCATCTTGGCACTATAAGTCTTAAATTCAGAATTAAAAAAAAAAAACATTTTCTCGCAAAGGGGTCAACGGGAAAATGAAGAATCTGACAATTATATTTAGTAAATTTAAAACTAAAACTTGTTCCTGGATACTTGGATATAATATTAGTCTTTGTAAAATATTCCATGAAGAAGAAAACTTGAGAATTGCTGGTAAAATGTTCTGTCTGCCTTCTTGTTAACTTAATGGTCTTATGTACTGAAGGTCATAGCTACTGAGGTCAAAAAATATAGGTTTCACCTTTGGTCCTCACTTTATGAAACAACACAAAAGTGTATGGGGAATTGAATGTTCAGTCCTAAATTAAATATAGTTTTTAACTACATTTCATATTCTACCCAAAGTAATGAAGATTTTACTATCTAGTTTTGGTGAGGAAAGAAGAAAGGAAGGAAGGAAGGAAGGAAGGAAGGAAGGAAGGAAGGAAGGAAGGAAGGAAGGAAGGAAGGAAGGAAGA
>NW_025383785.1:0-2379 GCF_016433145.1 Gracilinanus agilis
TTTATAATATATAATATAATAATATACTAATAAAATATATTACCTACTACCAACAACTGCTTGGAGGCCTGGTTTGCATACTGGACCCAGTAGATAAGGCCCATCAGCCTTACTTCATTGAGGGGAACTGAGGTATCCTATATACTTCAGGATACTGTGAGGTAGGTAATTGGAGGAAGGTAGGATAGGAGAAGGAAGGGAAGGAAGGTAGCCCAGCCGGTAACCCCCAGCCCCGGTAAGGGAAATTGACCCCAGCTCTTTGGAGCTCAATAAATATCAGGTAGCACTTATTGTAGAATAGCTAGGTTTTATTTAGATTTAGAAAGGGAAAATCTAGGGAAGGTAGGAGGTAGATCTTGGGAAAAGGCACCGAGAAAGAGCTTAGGACCAAGAGAGTCTCCAGGGTCAAGAGAGCCGAGACTCTGCAGGGTCCAGGGTAGAGAGAGAGCAAAGGTGCCAAAACTCTCTCTTTTATACTTTCTCCAACACCTCCAACAGAAGAAGTGGGAGGTGTTGGGGGAAATTGTAGCAGGGAGTCCTGGAAGATGTAGTCTCCCTGGGCTTAGAATAATTTTAAATTACAAAATAGCCAATTATTTCAACAGTGATTCACACTTGCATATATACATGACTATATACTTACTTATACATACATAGGTATACATGTACACACACATAATAAGTTCAGTCATGTATGACTCTTCATGACTCCATTTTGAGGTTTTCTTGGCAAAGATACTAGAGTGGTTTGCAATTTCCTTCTACAGCTCATTTTACAGATGAGGAAATAAAACAGAGTGAAGTGCCTTGTGTGATAATGAGATTAAATCTACCTTGCCCATTCTCAAGTCTAATCACCAAAAGTGTAAACAACTCCACTTAACTCACAAGTTGGGAGATCTGTGACCCTCCTGTGCTAGAGTGAGTAATCAAAATTTACTTACTGCCTCCTGGACAGTCCTAAGAAAGGCATCTATTGTGATTGGACACATAAACTAAGAGGAAGGCACAGGAAGTGACGCAAAAGAAGCCCCTTTAAAAGAGTGTTCATTGAGTTCAGCTGGCACCTCTTCTTGTTCATTGCTTGGATGTGGAGGAGCTCTGGCTGGGACCCTGAGACCTTGGTGAGACTGTTCTTAAATCTTTCCCTTAGAACTACATGTGGTGAATGAAGAAGGCTGACTGACTACCTTAACTTCCCTGGAGGTACTAGCCTCTGGGAAACTCCCTTGATTGGGAGAATCCTTTGCTAGTTGACTTTTAGGCTCTCAGGCTGGGCCTCTAGAGCCCTGCCAGAGTAAAGCCCAGACTTGAATATGTTATAAAGAAGGTATCTTTAGCTATTTTTATAGTTATTATAGGGTATATTAATCAGGGAAGCTGTGCTTTGGGTTCCCTTGATAGCTGGTGCAGGGACACCCAAGTCCTGTCACTCAGCTGGATGTTATAATAACTGCCCCTTCTCGATAACAGCACCCAGGCAGGATCCCTAAAGGTCAGGTGGATGGGTAACCCTTTCAGGTTCCACCTGGGGTTGGATTGATTATTAATATTGGGCTCTATTAGCCTTGGATAATGTTTTCATCTGACTGAGTTGCTCCCTCCCGAAGGGTTGTGATGTAATAACCACTTCAGGAAGGTACTTAATAAACTTTATCTATAGATGTTAATAAGGGAAAGGAATAATCAGGAATGGATTGGGAATAGGAGACCCTGTCACTTGTGTAAATAGAATTAGCTCAAGCCCATTCATAGTTAAAACTCTAGCCATCAAAGATAATGTCATCCCCACCTCCCTTAGTGGGGAGGGCAGATGAGTTACCCACACGTGACAATAAGTTACAAATCAAGAACAAGGGACTAACCTTTGAGCAGTCCAAATCAGTGTAGAGGCTGCCATTTGTCCACTTGAATTAGAGGTGGACCCACAGGAAGTGACGAAAGACACTATCTCTTCAAGTATGTTGGTTACTTCCTGTTGGGACAGTTCCCACTTTGAACTTGGTGCTGAAGGATCTTGGCTGAGACCTCAGGCTGTTTCCACTCTTACATGGGTAAGTTAGGCTGACTTCCTTGGCCTACCTTGGAGTTTCCAGACTCTCTACCTTAAGTAGGCTTCTTCCTTCCCTAATTGCTAAGGCCTTGTGGCTTGTAGCCTAGTTTAATTAGCTTTGCAATCCTCTCCCCGCCCAGCCTCAGGTAGGCCCAGGCTAGCCTCTCCCTCTCTCTATTTCCCTACCTTCTACCTTCCTGATTGTAAATAAACTACCTTAAACCCGATCCTGACTTGGGTCTATTTTAATTATGGAATCAATAATTCAGATATATATATATATGTATATATGTATACACACACACACACACACACACACACACACA
>NW_025383786.1:0-5736 GCF_016433145.1 Gracilinanus agilis
GGCCCGGAGTCCGCCCGCAGCCCACAGTCCGCAGCCCAGCAGAGAAGCCGCAGAGGGGAGCTGGGGCTGGGGCTGGCCAGCAGGGCCTCCCGTCCCACCCCTCCCTCCCGCAACCCCCCCCTTGCCCAAACCTGGCCCCTTCTTCGTGGTTTCTCTTGGGACACGCGCCCCTCCGCCGTCCCCACAAACCCTAATTCTGGCACCATTTATTCCCTCCTGGGCGTCCTCTCTCAGACCTTTCCCGGCTCTGTAGTGCCTCCATATACACTTGGCCCCTCTAGTAACACTCCCCGGCCCAGCCCTGGTCCCCACCCCCCACCCTGCCCCCTTCCCAGGTGACACCTGTCCTCCCCAACTGCGTCCCTCCAGACATGGGCTCCCCATCTACACCCCAAGCACCTTCTCTCCATTTCCCCATATAAGAGAGCATTGCCCCCCCAGGCACCCCATCCCAAGGAGGGAGCTGTCCACACATGACCCCTACACATTGTCACTGGGGGGAACAGCTGTGCCTGCAAGTCAATTCCCTTAGCCTGGCCGGCCATAGCCTGCCCCTGCTTGGACACAGAGAGCAGCCAGCTGCCCTGACACCACCTATCCATAAGCCCTGGCCCTACCTCGAAGTACTCACACTTCACATCTACCCATCGAGGGGACTCCTCTGCCCCACAGCCACTTGTCCTTTCCTCCAAACCCTCCCGTTCCTCATGCGTCCTCCCTGGCTCCATGGCTCAGGTCCTACCTTTGCAAACCTCAAATAGAAATGCCAGCTCTTAATGATTGGCGTCCACACCTATCTCTTGTAGGAGTATAGCTCCCCCAGCTGATACCCATTCCACAGACTTGTAGCCCTCCCTTGGGATGATCTGTTCTACCATACCTGGCCCACTAATCGGTCTTTAGATCCACTCGTGTCTACCCTCCCTCTCAAGGTAATCCTTGTCTTGGCCCACAGCTTTCCCTCCCCTCAAAGAATTCCTTTCGCCCCCCCCCCCAACCAAGTCCTTCAAGTAACCCCCAGTGCCCACATCTGTCCTATCAGGTGACAACATCCCATATTCCTGCCCCACATCTGGCTCCTGAGACAGCACCTTTGCCAACATACCTGTCCTTAAGCCACACTGAGCCTCTACACCTGTATTCTCAGGTAACTCTGCTGCCTCCAGCCCCCTGGGGTAAAAACCTGGCCCCAGGCAACAGTCCTTCCCACAAATCTTTCCTTTCTCAGTCCCCAGACCTGCCCCTCGTCCTCATCCCTCCATCCTGGTATCCCTCCAACCTCCATGGCTCAGTTTCCTTTTTCCCCATTTGTACTTTATCACAGGAAACCCACCTCCATGCACACACTCATACACACACACACACACACACACACACACACTATACTCTCAGAAGGTGAAGCAAATGTGAAGCCCCAGAACAGTCATCTAGAGACTTGTCCCTAACTGGGGGCAAACCTATTCCCTTCTCTTGACCTCAGTTTCCCTCTTTGTAAAATGAAGAAGCTGGACTAGAAGCAGCTTGTCTGGCAAGTTCCTCTCCCAAGCACACAGAGCCCAGCCCACACTTTCCTTATCCCTCCCCAGCCCCTTCCAGGTGCCAGATTGCCTCCTCCTGCCTCTCTTCCTCTCCTTTTAAGGGCTCCCATCTTCCTCAGTATTGGGGTGGGGTCCCCGTGTTTCTGTCTCGTCTATTTCCCAAGCTTCCTCTGTACCCCGTTTCTCTGCAGAGCTGCGTGCTAGCTTGTGTCAGTGTGTGTGGGCAGAGGTATGCATACCTGGCTTTTGGAGAAGGACAATCTTTGTGCCCAGGCTTGAGGTGAAGGGGAATCTGTGGGGGACTCGGTACTATGAGGAGGGAACAGCAGCCAGGAAGGAACCGGAAAGGTTCTCTCAAGAGGAAGGAGGGATCTTTGAAGAAAGCATCACAGAAGCCCAAAGAGGAGTCTCTGAGTTGGGGCACGGGGTGGGGGGGCATTTCTGAGCTTGAGGGGGCTCTCTGAGGAGCTGGGAACTGGGATCTCTGGAGGGAAGGGCTCTGCGCTTGGGCCAGGGGCTTTGAACAGAAGACAGCCGTCTCTGAAAAGTAGGAGGGGTCACTGAGCTTGGGCCACAGGTCACTGAGGAGAGGTAGACGTCTCTGGGAAAGGGAGTTAAATGAGTGTTCTCTGGGGTTGTCTCTGAGTTGGAGGAGGTGTCTCTGACCTGACAGCCTCTGAAGGAGGAAGGAAAGGTCTCTGACTTGGGAAGAGGAATAGGGTCTCTGAGGGTGAGGTAGGGGTCCCTGCCCAGGGAGAAGGGTCTTTGAGGGGGGAAAAAGTCTCTGACCTGGCAGAGAGATCGCTGAGGTGGACGTAAGGTCTCTGAGAAGGAGAGAGGGATCTCAGAGGAGGAAGAAGTCTTTGACCTTGGACACAGGCCTTTGAAGTGAGAGAAGTCTCTGAGCTGGGGAAGGAGTCTGAAAAGGAGGACGTGTTCTTTGACCTGGGGAAAGGGGTCTCTGAGGAGAAAGTCTGGGGGTCTGAAGAGGAGGAAAGGGGTCTGACCTGTAAGGAGGGTCTCTGAGGAGGCATATATCTGACCTGGGCTCAGGGGCTCCGAGACAAAGGGCGGGGTCTCCGAGTTGGGGGCGGGGCTTCCCTGGGCGCCCCTGGGAGGGCCCCTGGGCGGGGGCGGCGGCGGCAGTGGCAGCGGCGGGGCCCGGGCTAGGGGATCGATCGGCGGCGGCAGAGGCGCTGGGCCCGGGATTGCATCTTGTCACAATAATTTATGGCCTCATCCCGCCTGATCGATGGCGCTGAATTAGCACCTCCCCCGCCCGGCCGCCCACCCGGGCCGCCTCAGTCCTGCACCCCCCGCCCCCCAGTCCATGGCCCTGTCCAGGCCCACTGGTCTGGACCCTTCTGTCCTGAGGACCTCCACGTCCTTCTCTACCATCCCCCTGCCTCCCATCCTTCTGGCCCTATTCCTCTAACCTTCATCCCTGGTCCCCATCCCTCTAGCTGTTCCCCCTCCCCCAACCCTCATCACTCCCCATATCCCCATCACTGGAAAGTGCCTTTCCTCTGACCCCTAGCTTTCTGGCCCCCATCCTTCTACCTGGACATGGCCATGCCCCTCCATTTCTCCATACTCTGTTCCTTTCCCTTATGCATTTGCCTCTTCGTCCCTTTGTCTCTTCCATTCCTCCTATTTTGAGGTTCCCATCTTGGGTCCCTTAAACATCTCCCCCTCCTTCCTCTGTCCACCATCTCTCTGCCCCTCCATTCTTCGGTCACCATCTTTTGCTGTAGATCCTTCCTTCTCTTTCCCCAGGCTTTTAGCCTCTCCTGCTATCCCTCCCTCCCTCCCTTTCCCCTCTCTTCCCTCTGTCACCTCAGCCTTCAATTCCCTTCCTTCCGTCCAAAATTCCTGAACTTTGTCCCCACCCTTCTGTTTTTCCATGCTTCAGCCTTCTGGCTCTATGCTCTCCATCCATCTCTTCCCATTTTTCTGTCCTTTAATCTTTCATCCTCTTCTCTCTGACCCCATCCTTCTACCCTCATATCTCTCTGAAAGGAATTCTTCCCAGTCGTCACATTTTTGCCTCACTCCCATCTTTTGGCCACTCTATCCCTCTGTCCCTTCACTCCTCTGTCTGCCCATCTTTGTCTCCCCCCTCTCCATTCCAAGTCTGTCTGTCCTCTGCCCTGTTCTTTAGGCCTCATTCCTCTGCCCTTCACCAATTTCTCCTCCATTCCCATTTTTTAGCTTCTTCATCCCTTTTCCGGTCTTTTCCTCTATCCCCCAGGAACACCCGTCTTCTGTCCTCCTATCTTTTGGGGCTGCTCTCATTCCTCTGGTCTGGCTTCAATAGCTCTGTTTCCCCTGTTTCTGCCTCGTACTTGGCCTTCTTTCATTCTCTCACTTCACAAGATTCCACTGGATGACCTCTAAAGTTCTTTCCAGTTCTAAAATTCCAGGGAGTCTCCTGATCCCTCTGCCTGCCCCTCTTGTTTCTCCGTCCTTCTGTCCCCCTTTCCCTTTCTTCCACATCTCTGTCCCTCATCCCTTTCTTCATTCCCTAGCCTTCTGTCCTCCCTTTCCCGGCCCTCTCCCCCTTCCTCCAATCCCTTTCCCCTCACGTTCTGTCCCAGCTCCCTCTGTTCTACCATCCTGGTCCCCCTTCCCTCTGGAGGTCCTTCATCATCCCTCAGTCCTCCATCCCTCTTTCTCAAGGGTGCAAAGGAAGTGAAGTTTAAGGCTCTAAAATCTTAGGATGTCTTTGCTGCTCTCCCTCTTTGGCCCTGTTCTTCTGGGATAGGAATAAGGATTGCAATGGCGTCTCACAGAAGGCTGGAGCCGAGTTTGGGAATGCCACTGCAATTGAGGTTGGGTGGGAATAGCGATGGAGGTGACGTTAGGGATGGGGAGGGAGACAGGGATCGAAATTATGATGGTGACAGACATGGGGTTAGGGGTGGAGATGGGCACGGAGACAATGTCGGAGATGGCGGCGGTTCGAGGGGGAGGTTATGGCGGTGATGAGAATGAAGATGGGAAGAGATGATGGTTAAAGCACTCGGCTCTCCTAGCACCCACTGGACATTCAGTTTTCCCTTAGTCTGCGGGGTTGGGCCCTAGCAGTGCCAGGTTCTCTCCTTTCCCCTTCAGGGGGACAAACCTTACTTGACTAATTAAGAGTCTGAGATGGGATATCATGGTGATGAATTAACAAATTATCTCTTTGCTGTCGCCAAGCACTGGCCTTCCTACTTACTGCTACTGGATGCTCTTCCCCGTCACCCCCTCATGTCCATCTCTGTCTCTCTTATTTTCTCTCAGCCGCTCGCTCTTCCTCGGCCCTTAATCCCTCAATTTTCCACATCTCTGCCATTCTCTTTCCTTCTCTTTATTTCTGGCTTCTTCTGACGGATCAGTCTGTCTACCTGTCCGTCCACACTCTGTCTCTACTTCATGACTCTTCCCGATTCTCCCTCTCTCCTGAGCTCTCTCCCATGGTCTTGGTTTGTTACTCCCATCCTCCTCCCCACCCCCCATTCCCCAGCCCTCTCTCTCTGCTCCAGGTCTCTCCATCACTGGCTCACCTCCGGGGCTCAGAGTCTCTTTCTCAGTCTTTTTTGTCTCCCCCCCTTGGTCCCCCTACAGTCTGTGTTTTGCCTCAATCTCTCTCTGTTCCACGGTTCTCTGTGCTTTCTGCAGTCCTAGGGATCAGCAGAGTCTCTCTCACTATCTGTCTCTCATTCTTCATCTCATGATCTCTCTCTCAGCAGGGCTGAGTCTCTCAGGCTCTGTGGTTTTGGGTCATTTTGCACACAGCCTGTGCATTTTCCCCTATCCCTTATTCCTCTATCCTTATACTGTTTTCCCATCTCCTCCCTTATTCTCTTTCTCTCTCCCTCCCTCTCCTCCTCTCACTATCTGTCTCTCTCACTCTCTCTCACTCTGTGTGTCTCCCTCCCTCTCCTTCTCTCTCCTTCCCTCCCTCTCCTCTCATTCTGTCTCTGACCGTCTCCCTCCCTCCCTCGCCTCCTCCCTCACTCTCACTCTATCTCTCACTGTCTCTGTGTGTGTCTCTCTCCCTCACTCTCTCTCACTCTGTCTCTCTGTCTCTTGTCTCCCTCCCTCTCCTCCTCTCACTCTGTCTCTCAGTCTCACTCTGTCTCTATGTCTCTCTCCCTCCCTCTCCCTCCTCTTCCTCTCTCTTCCTTCCTCTCCTCCTGTCTGTCTCTCCCTT
>NW_025383787.1:0-5139 GCF_016433145.1 Gracilinanus agilis
ATATAAGTATATATAATATATATATTTAATATATACATATAAACATATATATGGCTTGGGAGGTATATAAATATACATATATGTGTGTGTGCCCATACTATAGTATATATATTTTCTCCAATTTCTATTTATCTGTTCATTTTCATTAATGAGTTTCTTTGCTTTTTGTTATGTGTGTTCTTTGTGTTAAAGGCACTGGTAGAAAGAATTCAAGCTATGTGCTTGGAGTCTCAGACCCTTCTTTCCCCATTAAGAAATAGTGATTAGAAGTTTCACTTTAAAGTTAAAATTACATTACCTAGATTAATAATATAGAAGAGAGCAGGCATATAATTTTAGCTTAGTACATCTTATTTTCCTTCCTGAAAGGAACTAGTCTCATTTGGAGATATATAGAGGATTAGACACTTGAAATATATCTATTCTGACCTCCCTGTGAGACAAAGATGATAATGACATCTTATTACATGTAAGATCATACTATTTCCAAAGCTAGAGGTGGAAAATGTGAAGAATTGTGTGTAATATAGCATGACGGTGTCCAGGAAGCAATCTGTAGGACTTAGGTGAATTTAGTATTGTATGTCAACAGTGTAACCAGTCAGACACCCAGTACTTTAGGGTAGGAGCTTCAATGCCAGGTTGCTGATAGAAGAAAAGATGCAGGGAAATAACATGGAAATGCCTACAGAGCAATAGAAAGTAAATGATTTGGTGTTAATGACTATTTGGTTCTTATCTTTGTAATCCTAAAGAACCAGTATGGTGTCTGGAATATAAATTAAGCACTTAACAATAATTCTTGTTGAGTTCAATTGAATTTCCATTTCACAATTGAGGAAACTGAGACTAAGAGTAATTTAGTAATGGTAAAATTAGTCAATCTTAAATCAAAATCTAGTAAATGGCAAAACTGAGGTCAAATCTTGGCCCCCAGATTTCAAACCCAGTGCTCTTTCCACTTTGTAATACTATCTTGCTTATAGTTAAAGCAGAAACATGTTCTATTTTATCTCTCCTTTCAAGAGCATCTTCAAAAGCCAAATGAACTCAATTGAAAATGTCTTAAGGTTATAATTGAATTGGAGTCCAGCTGATAGAGTCCAGGACGGGACCCTATATAAATCTCTCAATATTCCCCTCAACACTTTAAAATATTACCTTGAATCAAATTTTCAAAGTAACAAATATCTGAGGGATTTATATATCTATCCTAAGATAATGCAGGAAGTCCTTAGGAAAGGTCTTCAACATCACAGTGGGCACATGCCTGGAGCAAGGCAGAAGAACCAGAAATGGGTTTTAGAAGAAGTGTCAGCAATGGTAGTAGCAGCAGAAGTACCAGGACCTTTGGGGAGTTCTCAGTCAAGAGTCAGTAAGGGAATTGACCAAAACTTGTCAGAAAGACATTACAAGGTATATAGTGCTTGTACCAAGTACAGTTAGTACTTATTGGCAATACTATTCCCATAAATAGTTCTGCTATTTATGGGTAGAGAATTCCAGGGTAGAGAAGAAGATTTTGTGATTGGTCACAAGGTATCAGGAGCCCTGGTCACAGTTCCAGGGTCAAGAAGAGGAGGTATACTTATGACTGCAGGTGAGCAGTGGATTTAGTAACAGTTTTAGGGCCAAGAAGCACACTAGTACTTATGTCTGCAAGAAAGCAGGAGACCTACTAAGACCCAGAGCACAGACCAAGAGAGCAATGATCTTATATCTCCCAAGTTAACATAAGCCTGGAAGCACTAAAAATTTGCAGACAACCTGAACTATCTCTGAAAAGAACAGCATTAAAAAGCTTGAAGATAGAGCTAGTACTTCCCCAATCCCAAGTAAACAGAGCCTAACTTTATGTTAACATAAAATTCAAAGTGAAGAAATAATCTGGGAAAATGAGCAAATAACAATTACAACAGAAATGACAAGACCATAAAAATGTATGATGGTGGGAGGAAAGACAAATACATAAACTCAAGAAACAACAATGTGAAAAGATTTACAAGCAAATCTTCAAAGAAAAATACTAATTGAATCCAGATAGTAATAGTTCTAAGAAATGATAAAGAAAGAGATGAGACTGGGAGAGGAAAATTGAGGAAAGAAATGATAGTGATGCAAGAAAATAATGAGAAGAAAATTAATAACTTGGTAAAAGATGCATAAAAATGAAGAATGAAGTATCTTAAAAAATAGAATATGCCTAATGGTAAAACTGGCACAAAAATCAATGAAGAAAACAATCTGTTAAAAAACAGAATTGGCCAAATGGAGAAAAAGCATAAAAGTTCACTAAAATTTAATAATAATTTTCTAAAAATTAGAAATCAGTAAGTAGAAGCTAATGATTCCATGAGGCTTTAAGAAACAAAGAAAAATTGAAAGGATGAAAAAGAGAACAAAATGTGAAAATCTCATTAGAAAAACAATTGTCCTAGTACATAGGTTGATATAGTTTAAGAATTATTGGATTACCTGATATGTATAATAAAAAAAAATAGCCTAGACATTGTTTCAAGAAATTATCAAGGAAAACTGCCCTGATATCCAAGAATCAGCAGACAAAAAAGAAATTGAAGGAATTCACAATCATCACCTTAAAGACCTCAAAATGAAAATGCCCAGGAATATTATAATCAAATTCATGAAAAATGCTTCAAATTACTATTTACTATCTATATACTATTGCTATTTATGTTGCTATTCTTATTACTGGTGCTTTTGCTATTGCTACTGTTATTGCAATTGCTATATTTATTGCTATTTTTGTTATTGCTACTGCTATTGCTATTACCAGTGCTATATAGTTAGTAGCTATAGGTTTTTATAGCTGACTGACTGTGTGTGGGGGTTATTTCCACTTTGAGCTAAGTCCAAGGAAAGTAATGTTCATATATAACCACACCATCTATCTTCTCCTCCATTGTATTTGCCATTTTTTCTTCCTCTTAAGGAGAAGTAGTTAACTATTTATATCTCACCTTTTCTCCCTATGTTTTACTCTTTCCCATTCCTGTTTTTTTTTTGGGGGGTAGACAGGATATCAGGTCAACATTTAGCTTCCTTCCTTCTTTTTATACATAATCCTTTTCATTACTCTAATAAGGATAAAGTTCTTAAGTATCTTAGGTACTTTAGGTAGCTTGCATACTTGAAAATACCTTACTATTCTCAATTATCAGAGATAACTTAATTATTTTAATTATTACCTTCCCAGGTTTATATGTTTTCAATTAAACCTTATCAAAACACTTAAGTTTTCACTTTACCTTTTTATATTTCTATTTATTGCTCACTTTCCTCAGGGAAGCAAAAACAATAACAATAACAATAGCAATAATCACAGCAATAACAGTAGCAACAGCAAAAGAAACATCAAGAAGAGCAGTAGCAGTATCTTAGAAAAAGCCATAGCAATAACAACAATAGCAATAATAACAGTAATAATTATAGCAAAAGATAACAAATAGTCATATGGAGTGTTTTTACATATGATGGTTGATAATTTCAATTTCTTCCTCTGAGAAATGCCTCTTCATGTCCTTGGACCATTTTCAATTGAGGAAAGTTTTTTATTTTAATAAATTTGACTCATTTCTCCCTATATTTGAGAGATGAGGCTTTTGTCAAAGATGCTGCCTTTAAGATTTTTTCACCAATTTATTGTTTCCCTTTTAATCTTGGTTGCACTCTTTTTCTTTGAATAAGTCCTTTTTAATTTAATGTAATTAAAATTAACTTATTTTTGGTAATCTTGTCGGTCATATATATTTCCCTTATCCTTCAGTCTGAGAGGTAAACTTTCCATGTTTCCCCAATGTATTTATGCTGTCATCTTTATTTCTGGATCAAGATTCCATTTTGACTTTATCCTGGTTTACAGTGTAATATTTTGATCTCGCCTAGACTCTGCCATACTGCTTTCTAATTTTTCCTAGCAGTTTTTTGTCAAATAGTAGTCCTTCCCCCAAGAACTTGAATCTTTGGGTTTATCAAACACTAAGTTGCTGTGGACGTTAACTGCCATGTGTTGATTACCCAAACAATTCCATAAATAAATTATACCAATTTATTTCTTAGGCAATGATAGATGGTTTGAATGATTATCACTCTTCAGTGCAGTTTGAGATCTGGTATGGCTGGCCAACTTCCTTCATATTTTTTTCATTATTTCCCATCATATGTTTGGCCTTGTGTCCTTCTAGATGAAATTTGTTGTTATTTTCTCCTCTTCTATGAAATAATTTTGGGGTAGTGTGATATGGTCCAAAATAAGTAAATTAATTTACTAAGGACTGTCATTTTCACTACATTGGCTCAGAATATCTAAGTGTAATTAATGTTTTTTTCTCAAATTGTTTTTGTCTGACTTTATTTGTGTAAAGACTGTTTTGTAATTTTGTTCAGATAGTTTGTGGGTTTCTTTTGGTAGGTATAGGTTTTTTGTAGGTATAGTCTAGTCATGATCAAATTGAACATTGAACAGAAACCTAAAAAGATAAAGTGAAATGTTAAGAGTTTTCATAAAGTTGACCTGAATACATCCAAACATGAGAAGGTGATAATTGAAATTATTAAGCTATTTATTATGGTTGAAAAAGGTAAGATGCTTTAAATTATGTGAAATTCCTCAAGTATATAAGATAGTTAAGAACTTTATCAGTATTAGTGCAATGAAAATAAGTACACATAAAAGAAAAGAAAGAGCTAAATAAAATGTGCTGATATTCCTCCCCCCACCAAAAAAAAAAAAAACAGGGATAGGAAAGAGTTACACATTGGGAGAAGAGAAAAGGAAGGAAAGAAAGGGTTAAAATGCCTTTCCTTAAGAAGCACAGAAAAGACAAATACAGTGGAGATGGGGATGTAGCTGTACTTGAACCTTACTCTAATTGGGCTTAGCTCAGAGTGGAAATAACACCCACATTCCATTAGCTATAGAAACCTACATTGACCTATAGGGAAATAGCACCATAAGGAGAATAATGGAGGGGAGGATGTACAAAAAAAGAGGTTGAATTGAAGGATGTGGGAATCATCAAAAAGAAAACATTTGTGAACAGAGAAAGGCTAAAAGGAGAGTGAGAGAGAAAGAGAGAGAGAGAGAGAGAGAGAGAGAGAGAGAGAGAGAGAGAGAGA
>NW_025383788.1:0-5753 GCF_016433145.1 Gracilinanus agilis
TATATATACACACATATATCTGAGTGTTTTCAGCACAGATGTCAGTCAGTCAGTAAACTAGCATTTATTAAGTACCTACCTTGTGCCTAAACAGTGAAGATACAAATAAAAGCAAAAAAAAACCCCTCTCTTCTCAAAGAGCTAATCATCTAATGGAAGAGGGAGCATACACATAACTATGTACAAATTAATTATGCATAGAGGCTAAACTGGAGATGATCAACAGAAGAAAGTCACTGGTGTTAAGGGGGATCAAAAGGTGGGACTGTAACTGAGCCTTGAAGGCCTTTCATCTCCCATCTCCTGCTCTCTCTCCTACATCCTTCTGAAGGATGAGCTCAGAAATCATATTTCAAAAGTTTAAGAAATGAGTGAGAGGAGAGAATGTAGAAACAAGGATTACAAATGTTTTTTTTCTAGGAGTTTGGCTGAGGAAGGGAGGAAATATTTAGGGTAATAGCTTGGGAAGATAATAGGGTTTAGTGAAGGTTACAATGAACCTTACCAGGTCATTGAATCCAGCCACCTGCTTTTGGGCATATGAGTTGCTACTATTCCCATTCCCACCTATAACTGGGAAAATAAATTTGTCAAGCAACATTGGATGAGGTGAGTACAGAAGAGAGAGATCAGGGGAAAATTCCCAACTGATCATCTATATTAATTTTTTCTCAAAGACCTACCTTTCCTCCTTTGTATAACATGGGGCATCAACCTTCACTGAAATTCCTCTGAACAGTTTGTGAACAATTGGGTCACATGTACTGTGGCTCTCAGCCTGAAAGATGTTTTGGTTCAGAATGAGTCACTGCCACTGATATTCAAGTGTCAGAAGCTCTGGCATCTGTTATCTGTCAGCAGGTTTCTATGACTAACCTTAAGTTATACCATGATCTGTCTGTGGAGGTAGACTGCAGGCAGGGCAGTGATATAAGGCTGGTTGTCCTCCAGGACCTCATGACTTCATTGTGGCTGATTTTGGCTTGCCATTGGATAAAATGGTTCCCAAATGGAATTAGAGAATAAAATCCAGTCCAAATCTTGCATATGATCAAGAGGCTTTATTCTGTGCTTGCTCTGGGGGGTTGATGCTGAGCTGGTCGCAATGTTACAACTCATATTCTTGAAAGATGTGCTGTTTTTCTTGAGCAAAAATAATAGAGACCTAATTGATAAGAGGGTACACTCTAGGGTACATTCTATTCTCTGCTGCTAGGAAATCCAGCTACACAATTGAAATTTAATCATGTGAATTGTTATGATATAGCAAATTACTGACTGGCCATTGAAACTGGTTACTTTCCAAATAACTAGTGGGAAGAGATTAATTAAATTGAAGTTGGACTTTATATCCACTTTAAAGATAATGCCTGCTAAGAAGTTTAGTAAAAACTTACTAATCCTTTCCAATTTTAAAATGAAAATACATTCTTTACTTTAACCTCCCAACTTGAAATCCCCAAGTCAAATTAATCCAGAAGGGCAAAAGACAGCAATTACAAAAACTTAGAAGGAAGAGCTGGATAGCCCTTCAACACAAACTTTGTGCAAAAAGAAATGGGAATGATGAATGTTGACCATTTGAACTGTAGAAGTTAAGTGGCTGGAAGATGAAGTCTTTGTATCCACTTATCATATTTTCCATAACATGGGCCCAGAGCATGAGACTAAGTCAGCTACTCTATGGAAACTTAATCATCTTTTTAATTTTTTAAAAGATACTTTACTGTAATGAAGAATCTATTTCCTTTCTTGCCTAGGATAAATCTAAAATAATAAGCCTTCAGGCACCATCACAAAATAGACAAGTTTGGCAACTAATTCTTTTGTAAAATGGAAAGAGTACTGATTGGAATCAGGGGCTTTGGGTTCCCATCTCAGGGCTGGTGTTACCTTGGACAAGTTACTTAACCGACTTGAGACCTCTATTTCTTCATCTGTAAAATGAAGAGGAAGGGGGGACCAAATAGCTTTGGAGGTCTCTTAGAGCTCTACAGAAAGGATTTTAATCTTTAGCTTCCTCCAAAAAGTCAGCCAAAGTGCTTCTTTTTATAGGAATTTTTTCCCCTGTTTCCATGAATAGGTAGTGTTCTTTCTCTTTGGATTATCTTGCATTTATTTTTGACATGTTCTATCATAATCCAGTGGGATGTAACTTTCTTGATGACCAGGGGCTATTTTTGTCTCTCTGTTTCTAGGACTCAGCCCTGTGATTGGTGCATACTACATAATAAAATGAATGAATGAAAAAAGACACATTTACTATATGTAAAACAGTGTGTTAAGCACTGGAAATAAAAATGGAAGGAGAAAAGCCTAAAACAACCAAGACAGTCCTGCTTTCAAGGAAACATATTCTCAAGAAAACACACATGGGAGGTTTTTAGCTTTCCTCAGTGAGCCTTAGGAAACAGTAGCAAACCAAAATATTAATGTATTTTTTGCACTATTTCTATTGGTAAAAAACATATCACCATATCTATTTCTTCTTTTTTGAAGAGTCTGACATTGTCAAATTTTTGTTGAATTGAATAGTTGAATTCCCTCTGCTATTATCCAGTAGGTAATGTTTTAAGAGGAAGAGTTACTCAAGAAATCAAAAAATCTGTGAATCTTAGTTAGAAGGCACATGAGAGGTCCTTCTGTTAAAGTCTGACCTAGAATCTCTATTGCAACAGATCCTTCAAATAGTCATCCAACTTGAAGATCACATTGAAAGAAATGGAGACCTGCTACATTCTAAGGTAGTGATTCCCAAAGTGGGCGCTACTGCCCCCTGGTGGGTGCTGCAGTGATCCAGGGGAGCAGTGATGGCTACAGGTGCATTTATCTTTTCTATTAATTGCTATTAAAATTAAAAAAATAATTTCCAGGGTTCTATGTAATATTTTTTCGGGAAAGGGGGTGGTAGGCCAAAAAAGTTTGGGAACCACTGTTCTAAGGCAACTCATTCCATTTTTGGATAGTGCCAATTGTTATGAAGTTTCTCTTTATATAGGGCCTCACATCTAATTCCCTTTAGCTTTTGTCCATTCTTCCTAGCACTGATCCATGAAGACAAGCAGACCAAGCTAACTATCTTTTTTCCTCATGTATATGACCCTCCAAAGATTTAAAGATCTTTGTCCTGCCCTTCCTAAACCTTCTCTTAATTAGGGGGAAAATTGCCTCTTCTATCAGTTGATCTTCAGAAGCTGTGGTTTCCAGGCCCCTTTATATTCTAGTTACTTTCTTCTGCAAAGACTTCAGATGATCAGTTTATATTTCTAAAATGTGGCATCTAGAACTAAACACAGTATGCTAGGTAGTCTGAATAGAGTAGATATGGTAGAATTGTCTCCTCCTTAGTTGTGGACAAAATATTTCTCTTTGCACTGGACCTTTTGGCAACCATGCTATGTTGTTGACTTATATGGATCATGTAGTTAATAGCTCCCCTATACCAAGTTTTTTTTTCACACTAACTACAAGAGGACAGCCATTTCAAAAGCCAAGAAAATATTGCACCAAACTGCACTCAATTAAAGTTAGAATGCATTCATTGTTGAATATAATAGAGGATGATTAATGAAAGGCAATGACTATTACTTCATATGTATAGTTTTATACTCAGTTGCATTATATTTTATTTCTGGGCATGACTAAGAAACTAAATTTGCATTTATGTAACACCTACTATGTTCCAGGTACGTGCTAAGTGTGCTTTTACTAATAGTGTTTCATTTGATCCTCACAGGAATCCTGCCAGGTCAGTACTATTATTATCCTGATTTTATAGATGATGGAATTGAGAAAAACAGAGATTAAGTGTCTTGTTCAGGCTCACACAGCTAGTAAGGTTCTGAGATCAAATATAAACTCTAAGTCTTCATGAATCCAATCTCAATGCTCTAACCACTGTGCCACCAGATGTCTTTCTGTAAAAACTAAGATAAAATGAAAACTTAGAGCAGCTAGGTGGTTTAGTGGATAGAGTATGGGACCCGAAGTCAGGAAAACTCATTTTGGTGAGTTCAAATCCAGCCTTGGATATTTACTAGTTGTGTGACCTCAGTTTCTTCTTATGTTAAATGAACTAGAGAAACAATGGCAAACCACTCCAGTATCTTTGCCAAGAAAAACCCAAATGGGATCGTGAAGAATTAGACCCAACTAAAACAAATGAACAACAGCAAAGATAAAAACTTAACTGGAGTCCCAAATTCTTTAGTTGAATAGACAGTCCCAATTCTAGCTTGTAAATAAGATACCTCTAATGATTCAGTGATTCATCCTGCCAGGCAGTCAATTAATATTTATCATGTTCCATTTTTTGTCAAGTGAAGTTATAGACAAAGTCAAAGACATTATATATTTTCTACATGCATGTTGTTCCCCCAGTAGAATGTCAACTCCTTGATTGAGGATTTGCTTTACTTTTGTCTTTATATCTATGGATGGATAAACACTCACATGCATATCCTCATATGCCTGGGAGATTTTTATCGAGTTTTTGAGCCACCTTCTCCCCCATTGGGGGTTTTCTTGGTAAAAATACTGGAGTTGTTTGCCATTTTCTTTTCCAGTTCATATTACAGATGAAGAAACTGAGGCAAACAGGATTAATTGCTGTTTAGTTAATAGTGTCTGAGGTAAAATTTGAACTCAGGTTTTCCTGACTCAAGGCTTGGCATTGTATCCATTTTACCACCTAGCTGCCCAATAAAGGTTTAATACTATTGTTAGTATTATACCATGCTCCCTCAAATGGCTCTTGGGAATTTCATGGAAAAAGAGGGAATGTTGTTTAGTAGAGTACTAGACTTGAGGTTAGCAAGGCCTTGGTTCAAATTTCATCAGAGTTCGGTTATATGAACCTGGAGAAATCATTTGATTTTTTCTCAGCCTCAGTTTTCTAATCTGTAAAATGGGAATAATAATACTTCCCTCAAAGGGCTTTTGTATAATTTAAACACATAATAAATTATGTTGGAAACTTCAAAACATTATATAATGTTAATTATTTTGGAGGCTTCCTTCTATAAATGTACTCAGGACCCAGGAAGAAGTTATTTCATCTTCCAGCAACACTTTCTGTCCTGGCTGGAAATATTTGATACTTGATAAACTGTCATCCATAGGTTAACCAAATTATATTCCCTAATAAATGAGATGATTATGATTTGTTGTTTGGGGACTACTGACCAAGGACAGCATTCATTGTATTGGAGTACTTATGTCTAAGTACCTAAGGAAGACATCTAAGTACTTGATTTATTCCTTCTATGATTAGCTGTGATTGAAGAAGAGCTTGGGAGAAATTACATATCCAACACAGGGAGAGAAGACATCTACCAGAAAGTTATTTTCCATTTAGCTTCTTCACTTCTTTCTCATAGAAGTGGTATTTTCTCTTAAGTAGAGCACCAGTACCATTTATTTATAGCAATGAAGTACTTGGTTGAAGGCTCAGGGGTACAGCATATGAAGAATATTAACAGGCAAATGTCCTTGCTGATTTTGTATAGTTGATGATTGATCCCAAATCATAAGGGAAAGGAAATGAAACATGGAACATTTTCTCCTTTATTATTATTCCTATATTCCTATGATATATATTACAACAATATATTGCAATAATATATTATTATAGCAATAAAAATATACATATAGCAAGAAGACTATAATATATATTATTTTCCTACAATATTATTATATTATTCCTATCATTCCTTTGTCTTTCCTTTCCTCTCCTCTCCTTTCCTCTTTTCTCC
>NW_025383789.1:0-1848 GCF_016433145.1 Gracilinanus agilis
AAGGAAATACAAAGCCTCAAAGAAGAAAATGGCTTCCTAAAAATTATCATAGGACAAATGAAAGCCATAATGACTCCATATTTTATTGTTCCCTGGCCTAAGACAGCAGGATAGAATAAAACAAATTCAAAAGAATGGGGGGGGGGAAATATTAAATCTCACTGGAAAAATAACTGACATGGAATATAGATCCAGGATAGATAACCTAAGGATTATTGGACTGCCTGAAACCCAAGATCAAAAAAAGAATCTGAACACCATATTGCAAGAAATTATAAGGGAGAACTGCCCTGATGTTCTCAAAAGAGAGGAAAAGAAAAATGGAAAAAATCTACCTGAAAGAGATCTCAAATTTTAAAACCTCAAGACTATTGTAATCAAATCACAGAACTCCAAGGCCAATGAGAAAATACTACAAAGCAGTGAGAAAAAAAAAAACAATTCAATTATCATGGAGCCATATTCAGGATTACACAGAACCTAGCAACTTCTACATTAAAGGAGCAGAAGACATGGAATATTATATTCTGCAAGGCAAATTATATAGGACTACAATCAAGAATCATATACTTAATGAACATGAACATAGTACTCCAAGAGAAAAAAATAAAGATTTAATTAAAGAATTTCCTGGCATTCTTGATGTAATGACCAGAGTTGAAAAGAAAATTTTATGATTAGATTTGACACTTAGGAGAATAAAAAGATAAAAAGAAAAGAAAATCATAGAAAATAAAATAAAATAAAATAAATAAAAGGAAAACCTCAGAGGTTTCAAAGGGGTTAATGATTACATTCCAGGGAAAGTATTAATTAAGCTATTTAAGGTTTCTATGATAAAAGAGATACTTAAAGCAATCCAGAGAAATAATGGGATTGAATTGATTTAATTACTACATTAGGTTCTAAGAGATTTAAGACATTCAAGATACATAAAGTACATAAGGTTTACAAATTACTTAGGATACTTAACTTACAGAAGTTACTTAAGAACTTTAATATTAGGGTAGTGAATAGGAACATACACAGAGAGAGATCAAGGAGTAGGTTGTGGTATTACATGAAAGGAAACCCAAAAAAAATCAAGGGAAAAGAAAGAGGAATAAATTAGGAAAGGAGAAAAGGAGAGAAAACAGGGGGTTATCTCACATAAGGAGATGCAGAGAAATCAGTATAGCAAAGAAGAAGATGCTTGAATCTTACTTTCATAAGAATCAGCATAAAGAAGAAACACACAATCTCATGTAGTGGGTTATAGAAACCCATTTTACCCTATAGGGAAGCAAGAAGGAGAGTGGAAATATAAAAGGATGGAATAGACAAAATAGAGGATGCAATAAAGAATGCAACCATTAAAATTAAAAAAAAATTATGGAAAGGGAAAAGCTGAAAGGACAGTAAGAGAAGGAGAAACAGAAAAAATAAATAAATGGAGGGAAACATACAGTAATTGTAAATATGAATGTGAATAGTATGAGCACACCTACCAAATGGAAGAGCATGGTGGGGTGGATTAAAAGCCAGAACCTGACAATTTGCTGTCTACAAGAAACACATTCAAAGCAGGAAGACAACATAAAGTAAAGATAAAGGGCTGGATCAGAATCTATAATGCTTCAGCCAAAGTTAAAAAAAAAAAAGAAGAGGTAGCAAGTATGATCTCAGGCTGATTTTAATGGAAAACAATTGCACCATAAGAAATGACAAGTAAAGCTCTCTCTCTCTGTCTCTCTGTCTCTCTGTCTCTCTGTCTCTCTGTCTCTCTCTCTCTCTCTCTCTCTCTCTCTCTCTATCTATCTATATAATTTTTAGGAAGCCATTTTCTTCTTTGAGGCTTTGTATTTCCTT
>NW_025383790.1:0-7346 GCF_016433145.1 Gracilinanus agilis
ATATATATATATATATATATATATATATATATATATATACAGATGAGATAAATAACTCTCTAGAAACAGAACTTGAAAAATAATCACTATTAGAAAATTAATTTATTAAGATCTGAATTATAGTTCCACTGAGAAGATTAATTATATATTATCTTAAAAATAGCCCTTTCTGAAAAGTGTAGATTATCTGGGAAGATCTGTCTGAACCAACAGAGTGAAATGAACAGAACCAGGAAATAAATGTCTACAATGACTTCAACATTTTTAAGGAAAATGTAATACACCTTAAAAAAAATTCACCTTCAGCTCCTCCCTCAGAAGATAATCAAGATAGAGAAGGAATAGCCTGATAACCACGAATGGCTTTGGTCAGAGGCATCCCATTAGCCTCACATGACTGTTACGTGGATAAGAACATGGACAGCAATTTAAATGAAAAGCTCACTAAAAGGAATCTCACCCCCAAGTAATAAAAAAAAAAGTGATGATCTAGGAAAATGGATAACTAAACATGCCCTTCTCCACACAGCAGAGAAGCAGGGAATTTCTGGAGTAAAATGCGGCATGTGCATGATCAAATTCAATTATTCTAAAGGATGTTTTGCTCAATATTTTTCTTTGTTTCGAAAGAGGGTTGGATCTGGAGGAGAGGACAAAGGGAACAAGCAATTATGAAGCATCTGCTATGTGACAGACTCTGTTCTAGGTGCATTATTATTTTAATAAGTAATTATATGATATGATTATCATATTATAATAATTATTACACTATTATCTCATCTAAGCCTCCTAACTCTCAGGTTTTTGAGATAGATGCTATTATCTCCCTAAACTCACCAATGGGTTTGAAGTCTGTCAATGACCCTCAACCTGGATTAGATCATTCTTTGAGATGGTTTTTGCCTGAGTGGCTGCCTCACATGTGATAGCTTCTTGGAGACACATGTGAGAGTTGGGTGAAAGGTGGACATGAAAGGAGAAAGCAGCCCTGAAGAGGACTTGCCAAGCACTCACGCCAGAGATACTAATCCTCCCTGAATACTCCACAGACCTCAGAAATGGGGTACCTCTTCGATGAGGTCCCGAAAGCCACCCTTTGGGGGTTTAACTAACCATATTCTCACCTGAGTACAATTTCTTTAAATTTTCCTTTAATTAATTACTTTATTTATTGAGTATAATTTCTAAAAAACAACAGATTATGTTTCCAGAATTCACATGAGTAGAAGTAGATGATCCAAAGAGGAGGACAAAGTTGCCTCCACCTTGTGTCAGAAGGAATCCTCTGATTCAAGGGTGACATTGTAATTGATAATAAAAGAATAAAGACTGTCTATTAACCTTACCTTCTGCCTTAATATCAATTCTAAATCAAAAAGTGTGACAAGGGCAAGGCAATCGAGGTTAGGTGACTTAGCCAGGGTCACACAGCTAGGAAATGTCTAAGGCCAGATTAAGCCAAGGTTATTCCCAATCCCTTTCCACTGTGTTACTTAGCTGGCACTGTCAATACTGTCTTAACTAATGGATTTATTACTCATTACTCCTTTGCTGGAGTTTTAGAATTGACAGAAAAATGCTGCATAATCTTGAAAATTAGAAAGCAGATGACTTTAGAAAGAAAAACACAAACCACCCAATGTATATGCATACTATTTTTTTTTCGAATATAATTTCTTCCCCTTTTCTCTTGATATATAACTAAGCAATGGTCACAGCTGTAGTTTAGCTCCCAACAGGTGCATTAGGGAACAAACAGTACCGGATTGCCTGTCCAGGGACGGTTGGAACACCACCAAGATAAATATGGAGTGGGAATGAGTGTGGTGTAATTAATAACCAGCTCTTTCTGTCCCCAGATCCCTCCAGCTCAGGACACTTAACCTACCTACACCTGTAGGTCCAGGGCTCAGGGACCCATCTGATTCCAGGCAGGGAAACAAGGTGGCCTTTTTTCTAGATTTCTTTTAACCTCATAACCTGGTTTTAGCAACTGAATTTTTTCCCTGTCTCTCATAAAAAATTTTTAAAAAAGACCTTCTAGCTTGTGCTCCAGTCCTGACACTGTGTTCCTATTTCACTTCCCTTAGTCTAGTTCCTTTCCTAGTACTCTGCCCTAAAACACAGTCCCCCCTTCCTCCAGACCCCATTGCTATGTTTTTGCTCTCTAATGCCAGACCTCCAAATCACTAGCCATCTGCCAGCCTGGAGCTCTTCCTATTGTCTGCTATCATATTGCCCCTAAGCCATAATAACACTAATTTCCATAAATAGTTTTCTGTATATTGTCCGTATCATTTTTTCCTAAATAAGATCTTCTCCATCACTGGGGGTCTTCAAGGAGAAGCTTGATATTATTTGGCACATTGCATATTGTAGAAGGTTTTCCTGTTTGGATAGGGATTAAACGAGATGACCTCAGAATATTCTTTTAGCTCTGAGATTTTTTGACCATTTAAACTTCTGTCCATATTTCTTCCTCATGCTTTCTCTTGGGACGTTTCTGAAAATACCTGCCAAGTCTCTGCTGGTCTGTCTCATCTCTGGGGCCAGGCTATGTGCAGTCCAACCAATCTGGGTCTGCTTCTACCTGCATTCATAGCAGCCACCCATCAAACTGAGAATGAGAGCAAGGCGTGACGCCAAGTAGGTGGTGTGGTCAGAGTCACCTTAACAGAGGAAAGTATCCTACCAGTGGTTTCTGGATTCAATAACTCTTGCTCTTTGATCATATTCCATAAATGTTCTTTTTAATGACTATGACCCCGTACTTGGACCTGGAGTTAGCTCAAGTCATTATCCACTCTGGGCTAGACCAAGGGATAATTCTTTTAAGGATATTATTGATACGTTTGCAAAATAATACACTAATTAAATAAAATATGTCATATTTATTATTTATTTGTATATTATATTTACATATTATTTTATATAAGTATATTACTGTTATATTGTATTTTTAATATTTCTATTAAATATATTATTTATATATTACATGTGCACATCGTATATAATGTATAAATATATTTTACACATTTTATATGCACATTGTATATAATTAATATATACACTATATAACATTTATAAACAGAGTTTAGACATTTTATATGGCAAAGCTAGGATTCAAATTCAGATCTTCTAATAAAGAATCTAGTGTACTCACTATTAAACTTATGCCACTATACATATATGTATATATATATATATATAATATCAGTTATTGCTGATGTCATTTTTCTTAGTTGGAAGCTGGAAGAGAAGTGGCTTTTTAATAGAGAGATAGGGAAAGAAACCAATCATATCAAAGATTAAAGAAAAGAAAATAAATTTGCCACAAATCTACTATTTTGGAAGGTAAAACTCTAGCTGAAGTTAGTGACTATGAAATCAGCCATAAGCTTTACCATATATGTGATTTAGTTGCAATAATCAAAGCCTTATAGAAAATCCCAGAGTATCAACCAAAAAAACTAATAGAAACAATTAATTTTATTTTTTTTTATTTTCTTTATTTTATTCCAGGTAACAAATCTACACATAAGTTTTCCAAAGTTGCAAGATTCATGTTGTCTCCCTCCTGTCTTCCTTCCCTTCTCTCATAGTTGGCAAGCAATTCCACTGATTTTTACATGTATTATCACTCAAAACCTATTTCCATGCTGTTCATTTTTAATAGAGTAATATTTTTAAAGCCAAAACCCCAAATCATATACTCAAATAAACAAGTGATAAATCATGTTTTCTTCTGTAAGAAACAATAAATAACTTTAGCAAAGTTGCAGGATACAAAATAAACCCACATAAAAATTATTAGATATTCTATTTACCACCAGCAAAATTCAACAGCAAAAAATAGAAAAGGAAATTCCATTTAAAATAATTGTAGACAATATCAAATACCTTAAGGGTTTTCTTACAAAACAAACCCAGAAACTATATAAACACAATTACAAAACACTTTTCACACTAAGTCAGACCTAAACAATTGAAAAAATATTAATTGCTCATGGATAAGCCAGGACTATATTATAAAAATGACAATCTTATCTAAATTAATTTATCTATTCAGTGCCATGATAAGCCAGGACTATATAATAAAAATGACAATCTTACCCAAATTAATTTATCTATTCAGTGTCATACAAATCAAACTTCTCAAAAATTATTTCCAAGAACTAGAAAAAATTATAATAAAATTTATATGGAAGAGCAAAAGGTCATGAAAAGAATTAATGAAAAAAATATGAAGGAAGGAGCCCTAGCCATGCCAAATATCAAACTATTCATTAAAGCTGTAATTGTTAAAACAATTTGGCACCAGCTAATATAGAGTCAATCAATGCAATAGGTTAGGAAATCAATATACAATAATTAGGGACCATAATAGCCTAATGTTTGAAAAACACAAAGATCTAAATTATTGAGGGAAGAACTCACTATTTGACAAAAACTGCTAGGAAAACTAGAAAACCGTATGACAGAAACTAGGCATCAAGATAAAGTCAAAATGGATATTTGATCTAGAAATAAAGGGCGATACCATAAACAAATTAGGGGAATATGAAAAATTGTGCCTATTAAACTTATATATAAGGGAAAAATTCATGAACAAATAAGACATAGAGAACATAAAAAATGAAATAGATAATTCTGATTACATTAATTTTAAGAGGTTTTATATTAATAATATGGAAATAGGTCTTAATCACTGACATATGTAAAACTCAGTGGAATTGCTTGTTGGCTACAGGAGGGCGTGGGAAGGGAGAAGGGAAAGAGCATGAATCATGTAACGTGGAAAAATATTCTCAATTAATTAAATAAAAATTTTCAAATAAAAAAATAAATCCTAAAATTTAGCACAAAAACATTTTTTAAGATTTTAGAAGAGAAGTAACAAATTGGGGAAAAGGTTTCATAGCAAGTGTCTCTGACAAATAACTCTTTTCTCAAGTATATAGAGAACTGAGTCATATTCTTAAGTATAAAAAACATCCCACAATTGATAATGGTCAAAGGATAGGAACAGGCAGTTCTCAAGAAATTAAAACTATTTATAGTCATATTAAAAATGCTCAAAAAGAGCACATCTAGGTAGCTCAGTGGATTGAGAGCGAGGCCTAGAGGCAGGATATCCTTGGTTCAAATTTGACCTGAGAACTTCCTAGCCGTGTAATCCTGAACAAGTCACTTAATTCCCTTTGCCTCACCATTCTTCAATCTTGGAACCAATGCGCAGTATTGATTTTAAGATGGAAAGAAAAGTTGTTTTTTTAATGTTCCAAATTACTATTGATTAGAGAACTTGTGGACTTCAAAATTAATATCCCAAGTACTCCAAGCATTTTTATTTATTATATTTAATATATTTATTATAATGTTATATTTTAATATTATATTTAATAAATTTATTAATAATAACTTGAAGCAAGAGGAAAGTAAAAAGCTAGAGCAAAGAGCAAGCCTACCCAGCCACACAAGAGGAAAAAGAGAGAGCAGGGCAGAGTTACAGAACTTATAAACAATGTAACTTGGGGAATGAAGGAGGAGAGGGATGCTGGGAGATGAAGTCCAAGGGTATAATATTTTCTAACTAATACATACTGCAAATTAAAACATTTCTGAGATATCAACTCACACCTATCAAATTAGAGACTATGACCAAAAAAGAAAATGATCAGTGTTGGAAGAGATGTGGGAAATTGGAACATTAATACACTGTTGGTAGAACTGTGAACTGATACAAACATTCTGGAGAACAATACAGAACTTTAACCCAAAGGGCCATAATAACTATGACCTAGCAATACCACTACTGAGTCTGTATCACAAAGGGATCAGAAATAAGTGAAAAAGACCAACTTGCACAAAAATATTTTTAGCAGCTCTCCTTTGTAGAGGCAAATAACTGGAAACCAAGGAGATGCCCATCCTTTGGAGAATGGTTGAACAAGTTATGATTGATAGTTGCGATGGGATGCTATTGCACCCTAAGAAATGATGACCAGGAGTTCAGAAAAACCTGGAAAGACTTATATGAACTGATGCAAAGTGAAGCGAGCGGAATCAGAACAGTATATACAGTAACAGAAATATTATAAAATGGTTTATTGCAAAGAACTACACTATTATCAGTAAAACAAGATCTCAAGATAGCTCCAAGGGACTCATGATAAATGCTATCCAAAGCCAAAGAAGGAACTGTTGGAATCTGATTGCAGATCAAACCACACCACCTTTCACTTTATTTCCTTCGTGAGTTTTTCATCGTATGTGGGACATGTGTCTTCTGTCATGTCATGGGGAGTTTGGAAATATGTACTGCAATAAAACACTAGCATAATCTATAACAGGCCATTTACCTCCACAGGGAGGCAGGGGAAGCATGGGAAGGAGAAATGGAATCAATATGTCAGAAGGAAAAATTTTTTCTACATGTAATTGAAAAAAAATTTTTTTTCTTAAAAGAAAGCTCCTCCTTTCTGTCTTAATAACAACTCTAAGGCAGAAAGGCAAGGGCTAGGAAAGAGGTGTTAAGTGATTTACCCAAGGTCACACTGCTGGCAAGTGTCCAAGGTCAAATTTGAACCCAAGTCTTCTGACTGGTACTCTGTCTACTGGACTACCTAGTTGCCCCTCAGGGGATATATCTTAAGGTAGGGAAGATGTTTGAAGATAACTCAGAAGTGAGTCTCCCCCGCCCCTCCACCCCAGGTATGAAAGCATAGAAACCAAACTAGTTTTAGTGCTGCCAGTCTGTCTTTAGATGTCACACATGAAGCTATGTGCCTTGTTGTTAGAAAAATTTGTATTAAAAAAGTGACTTTTCAAAAGATTTATTGTTGTTTTGTCCTGTCTGACTCCTTGTAACCTCAAGAATCATAGCTATCTATTGGTTTTTCTTAACAAGGATATTAGAGGGGTTTGCCATTTCCTTCTCCAATGAATCCAGTGGATCCTCTTTTTTTTTTGGTGGGGGAAGAAAGGGGGTGTCAGGCAATCAGAGGTTAAATGTTAGAAGCTGTATTTGAACTCAGGTCTTCCTGACTCAAGTCATAGTGCTCTTAACCACTGAGCCACAGATGCCTCAAGATAATTTGAGATATTTGGCACAAAATTAAGCCAAATGATTCCTCTCTTCTGATATTCTAATGCAGATATGTCAAATCCACAGCCTCCAGCTACATGGGATCCACAACACTTTCAAATATACCCAAGCACATTCATTCAAATATAATGGGGAAGAGGGGACAGCTAGGTGTCTCATTGGACGGAGAGCCAGTCCTAGGTTCAAATCTGGCCTCAGACACTTCCTAGCTGTGTGACACTGGATAAGTCACTTAACC
>NW_025383791.1:0-8431 GCF_016433145.1 Gracilinanus agilis
TCTCGGGCTTCGGCCCGGAGGGGCGGCCGGCTCGGGCCTCTCGACGAGGCCGCCCGGAGAGGGGGAGGGGGGGCCGGGCCCGCACTGATTGGGTGTTTATTGTGAGCCGGGGAGGCTGGCTCTAGTCGCCGCTGACAAAGAGGAAATTAGGCTGCGGACCAGGCGGGCCCAGGGAGAGACAAGCAGAGATCAGGCCCGGGGGCGGGGATGGCTCACCCTCCCGAGGACCCTCCCTCTTGGTAGGACTCGGGGCGGTCCAATCCTTACCCGGATCCCCTCCCGCTGCTCCCTCTTCTGTGCTCCTGAAGTGCCTTTGTAACCGCTCGAGATTAATCCATTCGTTCATTCATTCGTTCACTCATTCATTCATTCATTCACTCATTCATTCATACTCCAAGTATTTGTTAAGCGTCTACTCTGGGGCAGACCCCGGGAAGGGTGCGAGGGATGCAAGCACCAAAGCAGGCCAGGAGCGGCCTGGAGGTGGGGGCGGGGAAGCCGAGCCAGGAAAAGAGATACTTTGTAGCTCCAGAGGAGATACAAAGTAACTCCCCAGAGAAGGCCCTGGCCCGAGCCCAGGCGATGCTGCACCTCCTGCCCTCGGCTGTCCCTGCTGCTGCCTGGTCCGGCCTCAGTCCGAACCTGCTCGTTTCCCGGAAGATCGCTTCTTCCCAGAGGGTCAGCCGGCCGCCAGGGATTCCTCAAGCCTGGCTCGGGCCTAACGCCCTGCGCAAAGGGATCCGAGCAGCCAGAAGGGACGGGCTTCCCTCAAGGAGCTTCCATTCGGAAGGGGCAGCCCTGCCTCAGAGGAAGCCTGGCCCCAGGAGTCAAGTTCCCATTGCGTTCTCCTCTGGAGGGAAGAAGGGCTCCAGCCCCCACCCTGCGGCTCCCCTTACATGAAGGCTTAGCCCAGAAGCCCTCCAGTGGCACGGAGGGGCCCCCCAAGCCATCTCCCCGAGCTTGTCCTCTTCCTTGCAAGCTGGACTCCATTCACTGGCAGTTAAGTGGTGCCATAATGGGGAGGACGGAGAGAACCTTGGCCTGGGGCCAGCTGGGGCCTCAGACACTTCCTAGCTGTGTGACCCTGGTCAATTCTCTTCACTGCTGCCTGCCTCAGTTTCCTTAGATGGTAAAATGGGGATAAGGGTAACATCAGTCTCCCTGAACTGTTGTAAAGCACTTAGCCCACAGTAGGCACCCCTTCCCCCTTTCCACTGCCCACCCCAGTTCTAGCCCTCCCCAGGCCATCCCGATAGGGTGCTTCTGCTCGTCAGCCGCCAAGGCAAGCGCCCCAAAGGCCCTGGCCAGGTCCGAGTCCGCTCGAAGCCAAGCCTCCCTCCCATCAGGCCGGCTTCCTGGCACCCGGCAGGGCCTATTGGGGAGTTATGCAGCCGGACATCTGGGAGCTCCGGCCAAGCCTGAGAGGCTGCTCCTCTGGAGCCGCCCCCCCCCAAAGGGACTAAAGGGGGCCTGCCTGGGCCGTGTTCTCCATCTACACCCCCACCCTGGGAGCTGCCCACCTTCTCACTCTTCCTTCCACGAGAGGGCCTGGTCTCCAGACACCTAGCATTTGCCCTAGCTGTCCCCCATGCCGGTACCACTGTCCTTCCCCCTCTTCGCCTCCTTGGTTTCCTTCCAGGCCCAGCTAAACTCCCCCCCCCCCCCAACCCTCTGAATGCTAGTCCTGAATGGGTCTCTTTTGTCCATAGCTGGGGGAGGGGAGCCACAACAGCTTTTGTTGTTTAACCCCTTCCCTTCCATTCTGGAAAGGACAAGGCAGAGGAGCAGTAAGGGCTAGGCACTGGGGTTGAGTGACTTGCCCAGGGTCATTCAGCTAGGAAGTATCTGAGGCCAGATTGGAACCCAAGACCTCCCAACTGTCCATAGCTGTTTGCAACCCAGGAGCGCCCTGAGAGGAGCTGCTTGGTTTGGGGTGTGCTTTTGCCTCTCCTGGTCCTCCCAAGGCTTGGGATGGCGCCTGGGACTCCTGGCATGGAGGCTCACGGACAGCAGGCCTGCTCGGCCACCCCTCAGGTCAGGAGCTCACAGCGAGGAGGGGAGGCCCTTCGGGCTGGGCCAGACCCTTCTGGGGCCCGAGAGGAGGAAGGGATGGATGCTCGGGGGGGGGGGGCTGGAGAGGGGCCCTGCGCGGGAGCAGAAGGCCCCAAGGAGGCAGAACTGCAGGTGCCCAATGGGCCGTTCCTGGGCCCTTCCCCTGGGACTCCCAGGTTGCCTCCAGGCCCTCCCTTCTCGGAGGTGGGGATCACAGCAGCTTCTCCCCCCTCCTCCGCCTGTCCTGCCTTCAGCCTCTCAGCCTCTCTCTGACTTCTTCCCTCCTGCCTCCCGAGAGGCCCTCAGGGCCTGCCTTCTGGTTCTGGCTTTGCCTCAGCCCCAGGCCACAATGGGCCAGGTAGGCCGGGCTGGACTGGTGCTCTGATGGACGGCTGCCCTGCCTGGTGCCCATGGGCTGTTGACCCTCAGTCAGTCGGTGGCCCCTCTGGGAAGGGCCCAGGCTGAGGAGAGCAGTCAGCCAGGCCTGATTGAGAACGGCTCCCGGGGCTCGGAGGGCAGCAATGGGACAGCAGAGACAGGCCTTTGGGCCTTTGGCCTTCACCCTGCCTCCGGTCCACCTTAGCTCGCCCTTTGGAGGCCAATCGGCACCTCCAGAGCCCGAGACCAATTCCTGTTTTTCTTTGAAGTTTGGCGTGCGGCTGCCTGGATCTCTGGTCCCCTGTTGATTCTGTGCTTTGCTCTCTGTCTCCACGGGGATGGCCGGGGGTTCTGAGCTTCTTGGCTCTTTGCCTGTGGCCTGGGAGTTCTGCAAGCGGCGGGTTCTGTCTCCTCTGCGGATGCCTTGCAGGGCTCAGCACGGGAGCAGAAAGGACCAAACCCTGAGGACTTCTGGGCCTCACGGTGGGCTGTCTCCAGGCCTGGGACTTGACGGGGTGGCTCCGGGGTGCTCTGCTGCTGGCGGTGTGGGCAGGGTCCCGGGATCCCGAAGGTGGCTTGGGCCAGGCTCAGAGCCCGGCACCGTAGGTGGAAGGTGGTCGGCCCGCTCTGCTCCAGGTGCAGGTTTGCTTCCGTGTGAAAAGCGACGCTCCGCGTATCCCTTTGGAGTCGTGTTCAGCAGGGCCCCGCTCCGTCCTGCTGCTGTCATTTTGGGGCGCTTTTGAAAGTTTGGCTCGGAAGGACCGTCCAAGCGGTTTGGGCTATTGCTGCTACGGAGCCGCCATCTTGGCTCGGCCTGCCATTCTGGCCCTTCCAAGGGGCCGCCTTTGCCATGCTAGAGACGGGAATCTCAGGTGGGGGACAAGGGAGCATCTGGCTGCCTTCTGGCCCCCCAGCCTACAGGCAGGGGCAGGAGACTTCCACAGACATGAGACCATCCATTAATTGGCACGTCTTAAGCAGCCGCTCTGTGCCAGGCACCCTGCAGAGAGCCATCCCGTCTCTCCGGGGCCCCCAGAGCTCGGCCCTCCTGCCCAGGCATCGGGAAGAGACCATAGACGGGACGTCTCGGCGCAGGGCCTCTGGGTTCCGTCCTCATCTTCCTCCTCCTCGCAGGGAGCCCCGCTGCCCCAAAGATGTCGCCCCATCTCTCGAGGCTGGCCTGGGGCCCCGTCTGAGAGCAGCTTCCTGCCAGGCCCTTGCCCTGCCCGGGGCACCAGCAGAGACGGCCTTCTCTGCTCCCTTTGCTCCTGGATTTCTGGCCTCTTCCTGGGGACAGACACACGAGTGTTGCCCCAGTACGCCTGGCACGGCGTCCACAGGGAGGACCTGGGCGATGCCTGGAAGAGCAGGGCAGGTCCCCTCGCCTGTATGGGCTGGACCTGGCAGTGGACGGGGAGACTTCGAGCTGCAGGGTGCCAGGCCCGGCTTATCTCCCCAGATACAGATGCCAGGCCTGCCAGGCCCAAATAAGTGGGGCGACGTGGCCCTCTGCTGCCCGACCAGGGAACTGCAAAGGCTTCTGCACGCCACTCCTACCGGGCGTCTGGGCTAGATGAAAGCAGAGGCACATCTGGCTAGAGCCAGGGCACCCCGGCGCAGAAGCCGAAGCCTGGGCAGGGGCTCCAGTCCATCCCCTGACGAGCACGAGCCGCCGGCCAGTTGAGGACGAGCCTGCTGTACGCCAGGCCTTCCCTAAAACAAGAGGGCTGCAAAGAAGAGCCAAGACAGTTCCTGCCTTCCAGAGCCCCCAGCCCGAGGGGCGGGGACGACACTCAGACAGCCTCGTCCAAACGGGTTGGAACTCAGGCGTGCCCAAGCATTCCTCACCCCCTTTGGGGCCTCCTTCGCAGAGATATTGGACTTGCTTACCATTTCTGGTTCCAGCCCATTTGACAGCTGAGGAAATTGAGGCAAACAGGGGGAAATGACTTGCCCACAGTCACAGGCTTAGGAAATGTCTGAAGCCAGATGCAAACCCAGGAAGATAAGTAAGTCCTCCTGATTTCAGGCCTGGCACTCTAACCACTGACCCACCACAAACAAAAGCTACATGGGATTCAGTGGGAAAATGACAGAAGGAGGGTGACTGGCATGAAGGGGTCTAGGAAAGGCTTCCTGTACAAAGAGGGACTTTGGCTGAGACTTGAAAGAAAGCAGAGAAGTGAGGACGAAAATGGTGAGGCGAGCCAGGAATCCAGGCATCAGGGAGAGCCAGAGAACACGCCTGGACCAAGAAGAGGGAAGAGCGTCATGGGAGAGTCAAGCAGTGGCAATGGATGGAAGTGTGTGGAAGGGAATAAGAAGTAAGAAAACTGCAAAGGAAGGAAGGCACTCCCTTTGGAAGGCCTTCAACCTTGGAACAGGAAGTGGAATAGCCACGGGACAGGGTGACTCCTGGCCCTGAGCATTTTGCTTACCTTGTGAAAGGGGCTGCATTCAGACTTCCCCTCCCATTCCCGCCCTTTCACAAATCTGGTTACACCTCCAAAGGCAGCTCCGAAGGAAGCCAGACACAAAACCTCCATTGCAAAAGTTCCCTCAGGAAACAGCTGTGCAGGGACGTGGGAGGACTTTTACTCATGTTCATTGGACCAAAGGAGCAGGCCACCAGGGCACCACCACGCTAGCAGGGATCGACTCCCTACAGAGAGCCAACAGGTGGCAAAGGCCAGTCCATGGTAAAGAAACTGGAAAACCTTCTGGATGAGGAGATGAAGAAAGGACCTCACCCATCCCAGGTACAGGGAGCCGGAAATGGAACGCCCCCTGGAATGGCACCTGGGCTATGGGAGCGGGTGGGAGGAGGGGAGACAAAGAACACAAGTCACGGGACCAGACAAAGATTCTCAATTCATTAAATAAATAAAAACCTTCAAATGGAATTCTTGCTCCTTTGGCTTCCATGGAAGCTTAAAAGAAGGAGTGCTGAGCAGTTATCCAGGGTGGCTTTGTTTATTCACTGTACACAATGGGAGCTATAACAAAATATAGTGAAACCATAACATCATCCTCAAAAGTGAGATGATCCTAATCCTAAATGCCTCATCTTTTTTGCCTTAGCTACTTCGAGCTAGACTTATGAATACTATACCTAAAAACAACAAAAAGAAAAGGCCAGAGCTCAGACAGACCATTATTAGGGTATTTTCATGACCAATTGTACTTGTTCAGAGTCACTGGGGGGCACGTATATTGATAGTATTAATGAAGGAAATTTGCTTTGCACCCCTTTTGGGGCCATTATAAAATAATACAAATGTCTTTGTATATTGGCAATGGCTTATCCCTCCCACCTCCCTGTGCCCTAAATCTCTCTCTATTTTACACCCAAGTGATAGTTTATCCAGGGATATTTTTTGCCTGCCCAGATGATGCAACAACTTCCCTGAGCCATTTTTGCATTCTCCATGTAAAACCCAAGCTGGTCTCAGTCGACAAATTTTTCAAAGTGTCACAAAGTGATCCAAAGTGTCACTGCTTCTTTGCTCTTTCTTTTGATCTCAGCTTTTTGCCACTAATAATTTCTGGTGGTTCTCCACACTTTTCCATGGCTGGTTTATCTCTGCCCAGTTTTGTTATACCTCCCATAATAGTCTTAATGAAATACTTGAAGTGCTGTTCTCTGTCATTCTATCTGTCCATCTATCTGCTTTGCCTCTGTTTCTGCCTCCCCCTACCCCAATTTTCTGATCCTTTACCTATGTGGAGATATTTCTGAGAAAATGATGACCAAAGTGAGGCTTAGAAAGTGCTGTCACATCCTTCCTAGACAGTTACTGACATCTCAGCTCTTGATGGGGTTTCGTTGTTGTTTGTCATGGAATTATTGGGACTTGGTCTTCCTTAGGGTGGGCTGCAAACAGTGTTTCCTTTGAAAACTTTCCAGGGTAGATTTCTCTTTGACCCTGATAGCCTACTGGAACTGTGACATGTCTCTAGTCCCTGCTTTGTTGATCCTCAGCCATAAGTGTGAGAAGCCATCCCATGTAACTCAGGAGGCATGACGTTTCTGCTGAACAACCATTGCATTCTCCATGTAAACTCAAGCAGGTCTCACTGGATCATTTTGGAGACTATCATTGCTTGTTGGGCCTTTCATTTGATTCCAGCTTTTCCTCCTTCCTTTCTGATGGTTTTCAAAAGTTTTCTATGCCTGCTTTATCTCTCCCATGGTTTTTTATGCCTCCCACAATTGCCTTAAGGAAAAAGTTGAAGTGAAATGATGCCTCTCTCCCTCTCTCTTCCTCTCTTTCTCTCTCCCCCACCCCCAATCTCTGTTTATCTCCCCATCATTGTCCCACTGTGTCTCTCTTTTTCTCTGTAATATCTAGCTGTCTCTCTCCCTGTCTGTCTGTCTGTTTGTCTGTCTGTCTTGGTCTGACTCAACCATGAACCTTCTCTCTATTGCACTGCCCATATGGGGAATGTTTTCATCATGGTTTAATGCAGGAAAAGTGACACAGGACTAAGACATGACTGCATGAGAAGAAAAAGGTCGACCTCTTTTCAGATGGGACCTCTTGGAAGCCACCCAGAGAAACGAGATGTTAGTATAATCTATGGACCCCATCAGGAACAACGAAGTTTGCAAAGTCTCTACACTGGTTTCTGTGAACTGAAAATGAGGATGGCCTAACCAAAACCTTTGACCCATCTCTGTGGCTCCTTTTATTATTGAAAACATACCAATCTAAATTCTCTAAGAGAGCTTTAAGTTTTACAAAAAGCATTTAAAGTACTCTATACTAAAACAGCATTTGAGGGGTTAACAACTTTTCCTAAGAAAAAAGAGCAGAAATCAGAAGCTGGCCTGGCCCTGTAATCTCTTCCTAGACAGCCGAGGTCAAAGTAGGCAGTCAGACACCCTTCATATTCAGCCAGGAACTTTCCAGCCACACCCCACATAATCTCAAAGGCTCCTTCTTGAATTCATCTTTCGAAATATGGGAGCTTTTTACTAAGAGAACTTGTACATAAAGGGAGGCTCATTGTTAACTTTGGGAATTTTTCTCCGCCGGCATTATCTTCATGAGAAAATTCTTTGTAAAACTATATACCAATGATGAGGTAATTCTGTGTCTGCGCAGCTGTGAAACTTCTTTGGGCTTTGAGCGAAAAGGGGTTTTGTTGAATACTGTATAAAATAAATCTCAAATTCATTGCCGGTCAGAGGAGCAGCAGCCATGAGCTGACAGACAGACGGTCTCTGGCTTCCTTCTTTCTCAACTAAACCGTCCACTTCTCAGATTCCTGGAGCTGTTGGATAGCTTTCAACCCTGACCCAGTAGGACAGCAGAGGGTCTCAATCCAAGTGGTACCCAGCAGATGTTGAGCCAACTCCCAAATGGATGTAAGCAGAAACAATTCAGAGGGGAGCTCTGCAGACTCTTCTTCTGAGGCTGCAGTCATGAAAGCTACTGCTCCAAGGTGGTGGAGGCATGGCCAGGAGGTGGTTGATGTGCCCCAGGCCTGGGGTTTTCAGTGGAATGCAAATTTGTTTGGAATGAGCTGGGAAATGGAGCTCCCCCATGTGCATCCATGCATCCATAGGAACCCCCCTCCTATTGCTGTAGTAGGACGGCATTGAGCCACTGGGCAGCTCCTCCCACCCTTGACAGTTGGTTTTCCCCTTGGCACCAATGATGGCCATCATCCCACTAGTGGGTGGCTAGCAGGGCTGTTTTGTGCAGTGCAGAGTTTAGAGGGTGCCAAGTGCTGTGGCCCCAGACTGGGCTCTAAAGGCTTGAGCTCTTGTCCTGGTGATCATCCCTCCCCCCCTGGAGAAGGCACTCAGTGTTGGTGGAAGGAAGCCCAAAGGTTCCTTCCCATGGAAAATGGACCAGTTTGGGGTCAGTGTGCCAGTTTGTGTGTGAGCTAGTGACCCAGGCTGATAGGGCAAGAGTATAGAGAGCACGAGCCGCAAATCTGCCAATGAGGTGCCCAGAGCCTGGGCAGCAGGTGGGCTTAAGGGGTTTGTCAA
>NW_025383792.1:0-11586 GCF_016433145.1 Gracilinanus agilis
GAAAGAGGAAGGGAGTAAGGGAAGAAAAGAAGAAAGTAAGCTTTTCTGGATCATTTGAAATCTTTTTTTCTGTATCATTCAAAGGGTTTGGGGACAGAAGGGAAGTTCTTCTCAGCTCTTCTCCCTACTCACAGTCTGTTTCTCAGGAATTCCCTGAATCCTGAAAGGCAGGAAGCTGGGAACAAAAATCCCCTTTGCTCATGGGCAGGGCTTACCCCAGCCCTGTTCTTGCCAAGTACATGGTACTACATGAGCTTTTCCTTTCTGAAGTTTTTGATAAAAGTAAAATCCAGGCAGAAAGCTAGAGAGCTCTTTTTCATTTTTTAAGCCAACACTAAAGTCCTAAATGAATCACTGGCTTGAAAATTTGCAGAAATGTTTTTTTAAAAAAAAAATCTGGGCTATGTAGTATTTCTTCTTTGTTAAGAGGTATCCTCTGCCTCCCACCTTCCCCATCCCTATCAACCGATCTTTCCTGATTTCAAGACTTAAGTTTTTTTTCCCTCAAATCATTTTCAGCTACAGTTGTAGGAGTCTGAAATTTGTGCAATCATCCTAAGTAGCTCCTGGATTATCTGTACAGCTGTCAGGCCATGTGCTTTATCCACATGACTACCCAGTGACCAAGTTCACACACTCAGGGGACCCAGAAAACATGATCAAAAGATGAACTAGACAGTCTTCAATGTCAGATCTATAGACCTATGTTTTATGTTTTAAGATCCCTTCCAAATCATATATTCTGTATTCTTTGTCCTAACTAATATTTTTTCCTGGGATCTCTTCCTGCTCTGATAGTCTGTGTTCTAAAAGTCTCCCCAACCCTAACCTTTTATGCTTTATTTTCTAATATTCTAGGTTCTAATTATCCTTCCAGCTAAGTCTTCTGTCAATTTATTAAAATATCAATCAATTTATTAAATGCCTACTATATACCAAACTTGTGCTAGGTGCTAGGGATAAAAAGACAAAAGTGATTAAATCTGTTTCCTCAAGGAATGCACATACTATTATAATATTGTGACATTCTCTGTTTTGAGGTCCCTTCTAGTTTTAACATTCTAAGATCCTAGGATACCATGACTGACAGTTTTTGCTCCCCATGTAGCAAAGAAGGATGGAGATCCTTGAAGACAAGTCTAACTTGGCTTTTTCTCTGGCCATTGTAACATGGATATAGGCAAGACCACAAGCCATGCACTGATGACATAAATAGAAAAGGAAAATTTTTTATAAGATGGTTCCTACTCTCAAGAAGCTCACGCTCTAATTGGGAGGAGACAATATAAGATTTTGCAAAATTCAGTGTAGTTTTAAGCTTTTCATTTTAAATACATTAAAAATTGTGTGTATACATGTATGTATATATATATACATACGCATGTTCACACATGCCTGTGTGTGCATGGATCACAAAACTCAAATGTATTTCTTATATTGTAATGACTGGTCTGGTTGTCTCCTGTCTTTTTCCTATTCTTCCCACAGGATTAGAATTGCTACAGGCTCTGGGTCCCATCTGATCCATAGGAAGGAAAAATATAAGGACTTATGGGTAAGAAGATTCAATTTTAAGTCAGTTCTGTTGACTGCTAGATATGTCATTACCCTGTATTCTGTTTTATGATCACTAACTCCCCTATCTACCTCAAACTATTAACTAGTCTATGTCTTATTAACACACACACACACACACACACACACACATACACACACACACACATTTTGGGGATTCTATTCTCTAATTCATCTAAGATCAAGTATTGCTTTTTTCTCCAAATCTCCTTAAAGACTACAATCTTGACTGTGATCTCTGGTCCCAAAGGATGGGTCTCTAGTATGTGCTCTCTAAGGTCAACTGCCTATTCAGCTGCCTATAGAATGTTATTAGACTTTTTGCTGCTATATTAATAAACTCCATTCCTATAAACTGAACAAAATACTTTCCTTACAAAAAAATCTTTGAGGTAGAGTGTAAGGATTTTTGTTCCCATTTGACAGGTCAGAAAACAAAGGTTTTTTTTTTTTAGAATTTTAAAAGCCTATAAAAATCTACTAGTTCAAATCAATATCCAACTGGATCACAGACACAAATATAAAAAGAACCATAAAGGAGGTAGAAAAAGGACTTACTCATCTTAACTGTGAAGAGGAGATATATTTTATCTATTGAATAAATTATATGAGGCAATATGGAGTAGATTATATAAAAGTAAAAATACATAGAAAAATACATATATACATATATATGTAGAGATGAAAAAATTAACTGATGCAAAAATATTTATAGAAAATATGGTTGAGATTCTGGGAAGATGGCAGCTTAAATGGAGCAGATCTTAAAACCTCTGCACCCTTTCCACACTGAGATAGAAAACAACGTGCTTTGAGAAGAAAGAGAACCAAATCTAACTGGACAGCTCAAGAGGTATGCCAAGAAAAAAGCTTGAATTCTTAAACTTCTGGGTCTGAGGGTACAGAAGGGGAATCCCGGGATCCCTCCCCCACAAGCTGTGTGGAGTCTCCAGCAGCCCCTGAAATCTCCTGTGGGGTGGGCTCACCAGGCCTTGCTGGCACCAGACTTGGGGAGTTGAACACAGGCACGGGGGAGGTGGCTAGAGGAGAAAGCCAAAGAAACACAGCAAAAATGCTCAGAAGATGGCAGCTTAGATGGAGCAAAACTTCCGACTTACTGGCTTTACCACACCGAGATAGAGATCAGAGCTCTTTGAAAGGAAAGAAAACCAGGTCTAACAGCATGACAGAGCAGAGGGACCCTACTGCTGGACAGCTCAGCAAAAACACTCTATCTTGTTGCCCCCCCCCCCTTTTTTTTTCTTTTCTCTTGAGGTTTTATCATCAGGGCACATTAAGAAAATATAGCCAACAAAAACTTGGCATCTAAAACTTACAATATAGTCATTCTCCAAAGGAGAAGTAGTCAGAGGATTATTCCAAATAATTATTAGCTATCAAAAGCCATATGAAATATTGTGCTAAATCACTAATAAGAGAAATGCAAATTAAAAGAAATATGAGATTAAACTTCATAACCATCAAATTTACAAACATGATAAAAGATAGTCATTGTTGAAGGGAAAATTAAAGAAATGAAAATAAGACAACTGAAGAATTATTTCATACCTACCAATAAAGCAAAAAATAAATTAAAATTAAAAAACCTCAATGATGGAAGGGTTGTGGAAAAGGCTTGAGAAAGAGTTGTAGGAAAGTAAATTAAGTTATACATTGTTAGTAGAATTATAAATTGATAGAATTTGTGGGGAGGAGCAATAAGGTAGTAAAACAAAGTGATGAAAAAATAAATATGTCCAAATAATCTCATTATAATCAAAGAACATTATCAATTAAAAAAACAAAACAAACAAACATAAGATTGTTTGCTCCAAGATGTTTATGCCAGTATTATTTGCCACTGTAAGAAAAAAAAGCTGTATAAATCTTAATGCCCATCAGGCAATGGCTGGACCAATTTATGATGCATCAATCCTGAAATACAATTAAGGTCAACAAATATTAGGAATATAAGGAAATCTGGAAATTTTATTAAATAATGTGAAGCAAAGAAAGCAGAATCAGTAAAAAACAAAAACAAAAAAAATCAAGGGGGCAGCTGGGTGGCTCAGTGGATTGAGAGCCAGGCCTAGAGATGGGAGGTCCTAGGTTCAAATCTGGCCTCAGACACTTCCCAGCTGTGTGACCCTGGGCAAGTCACTTAAGCCCCTTTGCCTAGCCCTTACCATTCTTCTGCCTTAGAACCAATACATAGTATTGACTCTAAGACAGAAGGTAAGGGTTTAAAAAAAAACCATAAAAAAAACATGAATAGTATTTTATATAATGAAAAAATATATAAACAAACATAAAAAGGGGGACAAATAAAATGGAATGGACAAATAGGCAGTTTACTGATGCAATAGATAAGGTTCTGTATCTAGAATCAGAACTACTTGAGTTCAAATCCAGTATCAGACACGTATTCATTTTATGTCCTTGGGTAATTCACTTAACCTTTGTTTGTCTCAATTTCCTCATCTGAAAAAAAAAGTAATAATTATATACCTACCTCCCAATGTTATTGTGAGGATTAAATGAAATAAAATGTATATAACGCTTAACACACAGAGTGTGACACATAGTAGGTACTTTATAAATTTGTTTTTTAATATTATTATTATTACAAAAAGAAAAAGTAATGAAATAGTGTTATAGGCACTTGCATATTAAAGATCAATTACTAAAGGATCCACTGTTATTAATAAAAATGTAATTGAATGCTTAACCAAAAGTCATGAAAGGAGGGAAAATTAAGTTAGGGGAAAAGTCTCAGAGTTTTGCTCTTATACATTAAAACTTAGAGGAGGAGAATTGAAATAATGATTTTTAAAGACTATAAAACTTTTAAAGTTATTACATGTGTGAGTTGGCAGCCAATGCATTTGTTTGACAGTATGGGAATGATTTAGCTTTGCACTTACTTAGCAAGAACAATTAGTTAAAATGGGAAGCTCCCAGATGGCTCATATTGTTAAGAGCCATCTGATGTAAGCCACCATAGCAACTAATTCTCCCTCAACCAAAGTTGTCTTCATCACTTTTTGTATTTTTTTTTCTTCATGAATCAAATAGGTGATTTAAGGAAACATTTCATTCTTTTTATCCTGGTGACAAAATTTCCAGGATAGTGGAAAGAACCTCCAAAGTAGAATCAAAAAACCTGAACCAGAACCCTGATTCTATAGCTTATTAGCCATGTGATAGTAGGATCTGCTCAGGATGTCAGTTTTCCCATCTGCAAAATGAAGGGTTTCCAGTTCTAACATTCTGTTTTATTTTCTCACATTTTCATTTAAAACCCCTTTCAGCTCTGACATTTGCACCTTGTCCTAAGAGTCTACATTCTTCCTCTTCTAACATTCATTGATTCCATAACTCTTGTTATTATTTACTTCCATAATGAATAATTTTAAAACAATAAAAAAGGTAAGATCTTTAGCTTCATAATGACTTTCAATATCGTTACCCTAAGAAAGCAACACTCTATGGATCCCCATTTTGTTAGACTAACTCAAGTAAAGATTTAGACTAAACTCAATCATTAAGAAGTCTATAATTTGGGTATTAGGTGGACTTCCTAGTTAAGAAGGAGGCAGAGTAAAAAGCAGCTGCTTAACCTCTCCTAACCAAAACATATAGGACTCCTCAAGAAGACATAAATACAAATCCAGAGGAACAAAGAGACCCCACAACAGGGCGCAGCATTTGAGGTATGTGGAATCAGGGCATTTCCATGCTATGAAGGGGTGAAACAGCTCTCACTAAAACGCGAGCTGAGCAAACCCCTCCCCTACCCCACACTACCTAAAGTGCCAAAGCCAACACACAAGAGTTAGAGCAAGTTTGGGGCACACATTAAGTCCTTGGTAGCTACCTGTGGTCACCAGGGCCTGCCCCTGACAGCGGCAAGACTTAAGACCCCAAGAGGCTAAAGAACTCGTGGACTTTGAACACAGACCCTGAGAGCAGGCACGAGTGTGGGCATGGACACAAGCACAGACACAGATCCTGAGCCCAGGCAAGGACTCAAATCCTGAGTACAGGAGCGGACCTTGAATGGGGACACAGCTCAGAGGGGTGCACAACTGTGGAAGCAGTGCCTTGAGACTGTTAAAGGAGCCTCGGGCAGAGGAACAAGCAAGGGGACCACCAGGAGGCTTGACCCTGAGAACAACTAGACCTGAGACCTCAGGAGCCTAAAGTGTACAGACAGACCCTGAGTGTGAGGATAAACCTGAGAGGGTGTGGGGCTAACAATGGCGAGCCAGAGACAAGAGCCTCAAAAGAGAAAGATCATCAAGAAGAAATCTGTAACACTAGACAACTTTTACACAGATAAAATCAGACAAAAGAGCAAACAGCAGAGGAGAACAAACAAGTAATCATATCCAAACCTTCCCAAAATAATGAAAACTGGCCACAAGCTATTGAAGAGTTCAAATCTGAGATAATGAGTGTGAAAAATATAAGTAAGGTAATGGAGTCACCAGGGATATTATAAAAAAAAACTAAGTGGTTTGTGGGACACTCTGGGATTTATGAGAGACTGGACCAGGATAGAAAGAACAGAGTTTACTGGATTCCCACAGGGATGGCCAGTTGATCTTAACTGTCACTCAGCTTCCCCTAGGCCAGAATCTAGAAACAGGCTGACAAGGCAAAAGGGACAGCTTTAATTATGTTTGACTAAAAGGTGGGAAAGGGATTTCTATACTTAAAATCTAAAGCATAAAACCACAGGGCAATGGGAGGACTTATTCTACTCTTATCTAGGTGATCTAAACTAGCAGGGCCCAAGGAGCTATAAATGGAGTCTCTGGGTGTCTGCCTCAGACCTGGAACCTGCCAGGATTGAGTACAGCTGGGGTCTTTGTGGTTTTGGGATTCTCACTGCAATCCACTGATGACTTCTGGATGCCAGGAGCTAAAGTTGTCTCAGGAACCAGGTTGTGAGGGAGTTTTTGAAAACGCTATCTACCAGATTTCAAACTTCTCCTTCTTCCTTTGGCACTGTAGATCTTGTATTTTTGCTAGATGCTACACCACACAGGATCCCAAGGGAAAAACAGGAAGCAGGGTGTCCTTTGCTCTGAGGTCTCCCAGGCTGGCATTAGTTTTTGCCCACCACTAATGGAGTCCCTTCTCAGAGCCAACTCCCTTCTTCCTGCTCCCTCATTCCATCCTGGAATTCCCAGCTTCAGCTCCTTCCTGCTATGTATTTAATACCTAATCAATAACTACTCTAATCTAATCTTCCTCACAACATGAGAAAGAGGGAAGAGATTTGGTGAAAGAAGTGGGAAATAGCTCAAAAGGAAATTAACAGATTAGAAGACAGAAACTCCCAATTGGAGAAAGATGCCCAAAAATCAAACAAAATGGTAAGCAAATCGGAAACCAAAATCTGGCAAGAAAATAACAGTTTAAAAGGCAGAATTTCACAATTGGAAAGTGAAGCAAATAAATTAAAGACCAGAAATGACCTGAGTGAAAAGGAAAATCAAAAGATTATAGCCAAAAACCAGTCCCTAAAGGCTAGAATTGAGCAATTAGACGCTAATGATCTCTCAAGACAGCAAGAACAAATAAAACAAAGTCAAAAGACTGATAAAATAGAAGGAAACATGAAAAATCTCAATGGGAAAGTGAAAGACCAAGAAAATAGGGATAGAAGAGACAATCTGAGAATCATGGGTCTTCTTGAAAAACCAGAATTTAATAGAAATTTGGACTCTATACTAAAAGAAATTATTCAGCAAAATTGCCCTGAAGTTCTACAACAAGAGGGCAATATAGACATTGAAAGGATCCATATATCACCCTCTACACTAGACCCTGAAAAGACAACCCCCAGAAATATAATAGCCAAATTCAAGAGCTTCCAAGTAAAAGAAAAATTTTACAAGAAGCCAGAAAGAGACAATTCAGATATCAAGAAGCACCAATCAGGATCATACAGGATCTGGCAGCCTCCATACTAAAAGACTGCAAGGCTTGGAATATGATATTCAGAAAGGCAAGAGAACTGGGTCTACAACCAAGGATCACCTACCCATCAAAACTAACTATATACTTCCAGGAGAAAGTTTGGGCATTCAACAAGATAGAAGATTTCCAAGTATTTGCATAGAAAAGACCCAGTCTAAATGGAAAGTTTGATATCCAACCACAAAAATCAAGAGAAACATGAAAAGGTAAATAAGAAACAGAGGGGAAAGAAAGAAAACTCGTATTTGTTTTAAATTTGCCTCTTTAAGGGCTACAATATGATCTAATTATTTGTATTCCTATGTGGAGAAATGTTATGTATAATTCTCTGTAAGGAACTCTATTCACTATTATAGTATTCACTATTATAGTAATTAGAAGAATTATTCATAGGGAGAGATTGGAATACTAAATGGTCTAAGATGATATGGGGGTGGGAAATAGGGGGGTGAATAGTAGAGGACACCAAGAGAAACTTGAATGAATAAGAAAAATAGGATATTCTATTACACACAAAGAAGGTATGGGAAGGGGAAGGGATGAATACTATTATAAGAAGGAGAGGAAGAGAGCATTAAGAGGTAATATTTAAACCTTACTCTCAGTGTAATCAACCCAGAGAGGGAAGAGTAGCTTTATTCATTGGGATATAAAACTCTATCTAATCCTACTGAGAAAGTCAGAAGGGATAAACCAAGGGGAGCAGGGGAGTGGGGAGGTCAAAAAAGGGAGGGGAGAAGAAGGGTGAGGGAATTCATTAGGCCTTAAAAATAAAAAAGAGGGGGATAATAAGGGAGGGGGCAGAAAGGGAAGTAAATCGAGGGAGGGGAGAAGGGGGACTGGCATGAAGCAAACAACTGCTTTAAAAAGGAAATAGACTAAGAAGAAGGGGTAGAACGAGGAGAGGATACCAAAATGTTGGCGAATTCACAACTGATCATTATAACTCTGAATGTGAATGAGATGAACTCACCAAGAAAAAGGAAGCAAATAGCAGAGTGGATTAGAAACCAAAATCCTACCATATGTTGTCTACAAGAAACACATATGAGGCAGGTGGACATACACAGGTTTAACGTGAAGGGCTTGAGCAAAATCCTTTGGGCCTCAAATGAGAAAAAGAAGGCAGGAGTGGCTATTATGATTTCTGACAAAGCCAAAGTAAAAATAGATATGATTAAAAAAAGATAGGGAAGGTCATTACATCCTGATTAAAGGCAGTACAGACAATGAGGAAATAACACTGCTCAATATATATGCACCAAATGGCATAGCAACCAGATTCATAAAAGAAAAACTGGCAGATCTCAAGAAGGAAATAGATAGTAAAACCATACTAGTGGGGGATCTAAATATTCCTCTTTCAGATCTAAATAAATCAAACCAAAAAAATAAATAAGAAAGAGGTAAGAGAGATGAATGAAGTCCTAGAAAAATTAGATTTAATATATATGTGGAGAAAAATAAATAAGGACAAAAAGGAATACACCTTCGTTTCAGCTGCACATGGTACATTCACAAAGATTGACCATGTTATAGGGTATAGAATAATTGCAAACAAATGCAAAAGAGCAGAAATAATAAATGTAACCTTCTCAGATCATAATGCCATAAAAAAAATAATTAGTAAGGTCACCTGGACAGGCAAATCAAAAACTAATTAGAAATTAATCAATATGATTCTCCAAAACCAGCTAGTCAAAAAAGAAATCATAGAAACAATCAACAATTTCATTGAAGAGAATGACAGTGATGAGACATCCTATCAAACTCTGTGGGATGCAGCCAAGGCAGTACTCAAAGGGAAATTTATATCCTTGAGTGCATATATTAACAAATTAGGGAGGGCAGAGATTAATGAATTGGGTATGCAACTTAAAAAATTAGAAAGCAAGCAAATTAAAAATCCCCAGATGAGGGCAGCAGACTGAGAGCCAGACCTAGAGACAGGAGGTCCTAGGTTCAAATCCGGCCCCAGACACTTCCCAGCTGTGTGACCCTGGGCAAGTCACTTGACCCCCATTGCCTACCCTTACAACTCTTCCACCTATAAGTCAATACACAAAAGTTAAGGGTTTAAAATAAAATTTAAAAAAAAATCCCCAGATGAAAACTAAATTAGAAATACTAAAAATCAAGGGAGAAATTAAAAAAATCAAAAGTAAAAGAACTATTGAATTAATAAATAAGACTAGAAGCTGGTACTTTGAAAAAACAGATAAAATAGACAAAGTACTGGTCAATCTAATAAAAAAAAGGAAAGAAGAAAACCAAATTGATAGTATCAAAGATGAAAAGGGAGACCTCACCTCTAATGAAGGGGAAATTAAGGCAATCATTAAAAACTATTTTGCCCAATTATATGGCAATAAATATAACAATTTAGGAGATATGGACAAATATTTACAAAAACATAAACTGCCTAGATTAACAGCAGAAGAAATAGAATACCTAAATAATCCCATATCAGAAAAAGAAATTGAACAAGCCATCAAAGAACTCCCCAAGAAAAAATCGCCAGGGCCTGATGGATGCACATGTGAATTCTATCAGACATTCAAAGAGCAACTAATCCCAATACTATACAAATTATCTGATATAATAAGCAAAGAAGGAGTCCTACCAAATTCCTTTTATGACACAAATATGGTACTGATTCCAAAGCCAGGGAGATCAAAAACAGAGAAAGAAAACTACAGACCAATCTCCCCAACAAACATAGATGCAAAAATCTTAAATAGAATACTAGCAAAGAGACTCCAGCAAGTGATCACAAGGGTTATTCATTATGATCAGGTGGGATTTATACCAGGAATGCAAGGATGGTTCAACATTAGGAAAACCATCCACATAATTGACCATATCAACAATCTAACAAACAAAAATCACATGATTATCTCAATAGATGCTGAAAAAGCCTTTGACAAAATACAACACCCATTCCTATTGAAAACCCTGGAAAGTATAGGAATAGAAGGACCTTTCCTAAAAATAATAAACAGCATATACCTAAAACCATCAACAAGCATCATATGCAATGGGGATAAATTAGAAGCCTTTCCAATAAGATAAGGAGTGAAACAGGGATGCCCATTACCACCTCTATTATTTAACATCGTACTAGAAACACTAATAGTAGCAATTAGAGAAGAAAAAGAAATTGAAGGTATCAAAATAGGCAATGAGGAGTCTAAGCTATCACTCTTTGTAGACGATATGATGGTATACTTAAAAAATCCTAGAAAATCAACTAAGAAGCTTGTAGAAATAACCAACAACTTTAGCAAAGTTGCAGGATACAAAATAAATGCACATTAAATCATCAGCATTTCTATATATTTCCAACACATCACAGCAGCAAGAGGTAGAAAGAGAAACACCATTTAAAATCACCCTAGACAATATAAAATACTTAGGAATCTACCTACCAAAACAAACACAGGAATTATACGAAAACAACTACAAAACATTTTCCAAACAATTAAAACTAGATCTAAACAATTAGAAAAACATACATTGCTCATGGGTAGGATGAGCTAACATAATAAAAATGACCAAATTAATTTACCTATTTAGCATCATACCTATCAAACTACCACAAAACATTTTTATTGAACTAGAAAAACTATAACAAAGTTCATCTGGAATAACAAAAGATCAAGAATATCAAGGGAAATAATGAAAAAAAATGTGAAGGAAGATGGCCTAGCAGTACCAGATATTAAACTGTACTATAAAGCAGCAGTCATCAAAACAATATGGTACTGGCTAAGAGACAGAAGGGAGGATCAGTGGAATAGACTTGGGGTAAGTGACATCAGCAAGACAGTGTATGATAAACCCAAAGAGCCCAACTTTTGGGACAAAAATCCACTATTTGACAAAAACTATTGGGATATTTGGAAAACAATATGGGAGAGATTAGGTTTAGATCAACATCTCACAACCTACACCAAGATAATTTCAGAATGGGTGAATGACTTGAATATAAAGAGGGAAACTATAAATAAGTTAAGTGAA
>NW_025383793.1:0-10897 GCF_016433145.1 Gracilinanus agilis
ATATTATATATATATTATATCCACCAACTATCCTCAACAACTCTTCGCTGCTCCCAAAGAATACTCCTGGAAATAAATTAGTGAAATCAACCAAAATGAGGCCACTTCTAACTCTGAAACCATGTAAATATAAAGATGTTACTAGCATTTTTATGAAATATTATGGACCATGTCTGAAAAGCATGTGCCATTCTGCACCCCTCACCAACACCTTTCTGCCAAGAAGTGGGAACCCTGCCTTATCTATCTTCTAAAACAATTTCCACTGCTCTAATCAAAGGTTTAAAGTTTCTCTGACTGTTTTATTTTACATTCTTTTGAGGTGGAGAAATATAACCAATGCCCATAAACGAAAATAAAAAAATATTTTTAGAAGGCATATAGTATAACAACTGGCAGTTTCAAGGAGTGTTTTATAAAGAAAGTGATGGCTGCAGAAAGTGATGGCTGCTAGAGCTTTGAAAAATTGGCATTCTTAGGATAGACATGACAAGAACGTACATTTCAGTTTAAAAGGGTCAGACTAAGTAAAGATCTAGAGACTGATTATTGGATATGAAAGCTTGAGTAATGACAAGAGGGTCAATTTGGCTGGAAAATATAGGGCCTCCTTCATCATTTTCATTTGTGTGGATCATTATAGTGGTGGTGGTGGTAGTCCATGGGGAGATGGTTGAGAAAAACAATATGGTCTTAGACATTGACAGCCCTTAGTGGTTTGTTGAGAGACAGCCCTTATTACTGATTTTGAAAGGAGTATATGTTGACAATCATGAAGTAAAGGAAGATAAAGAAGACTTTCTAATCCTAAGTCAGATAGTTGTTTGGGACAGGGACATTATTCCTGATAAACAGAAAGAAAACAGTAAAGGCTTAAATGTTCTACTTATTTGGTTTCTGTTAAAAAAGATCTTAGCCCCTACTAGCTATGACTTTCTTTTTGGAAAGAAAAACTACATTTTGGTATATCAAAGCAAATAATCTGAGTTATTCTACATTGGATCAATTAGAAACATAGATTCATCAGTTTCATTTATCAAGTAATTGTTAGTATAGACATTGGCTGGCATAGATTCCTCTTTTTTGGCCAATAATCCTAACTAACAACGGAAGTATCAGGGTTGATATTCCTTTACAAGGGGCTACCAGAGATCTTGAAACAACTAATAACAATTACATGCCTTAAATTATAGTCATAACTCAAGAACAGAAAGTTTATCTAACAGAAAGAGAAAACGAGTCAAAATACATTCCTGATGACAAATAATGAAAAATCACTAACATATAGCCTCAAGACTTTGGGATGAAATAAAATGTTGTAAATCACAGAGATACAAATGGATGCAAACTTAATAGAACTGGAAGAGTAATATTATTAAAATATTCTAGCTAATTGGCATGTGGGCAGTTAATTTTGATTCTATTGCTAGTGGCTTAAGTTAATGACCTAGTTATATCAGCTCTGCAGTTATATTAATGCCTCTTAATTTGACTCTGTCTTCAAGTTTGAGCTTTAATGTTCTGCTCTTTCAGCTAAGAAACTAGAAATTTACTTTTCCTCTCCTTATGGAAAGAAAATAACTTAAAGGCATCTTCCTGGTCTGATGACTGGGTATGTTAAAGTCATATCTCCCTAACTAAAAGAGTTAATGCTTAAGCCTCTGGACTCCAAGTTAAAAGAGGAGGGCTGAGACTACCTTCTCTTATTTGCAAGAGATAAGACCCAGCTGAGGACTTCAGTTGAAACCAGAAATCAGTAGCAGAGAAAAGGTTTACAATCAGAAAAAGATCTACAAACATATGCCTAATGGAATGTTGCCCGGTAGCAACCATAAGACCATAGGAATGCATCTGATGACAGAAAGGTACACTCAATGAACATGGAGTAGGTTGGATGGAAACCATTAATTGCATAATGGGAAGTGGCTTGGTTCTGTCCAAGGTACAAGCTACCTCCCCCAGGATGTACCCTGGGCATACATACTCCCAATGTTTGCGGTTGTCTGCTCGTGTTCTCTAAATAAGGGAATTCATTCCACTGATAATCCCTGAATATGGAGAAGGGTTTGCCTGATGTTTCTGAGGGAAATATTCTATTGCTAACTTTTTAATCAGCCATCTGACATCTCAGACATTAGGAACAAACCATGGCAGCTCTACTCCAGCCATCATCCCCTTTGGGGACCTGGATGTTCTTGGGACCACCCTGGGCTCTGATAAGTGAAATTCTATTTCTTTGCCTGGAAGCAGACCTCTACCTCACTTCCCAAACAATCTACAAAACTCGTAGCTGTTGGCTTCTATTTATCCTTTGCCTTCCCCATTAGAATTCAAGCTTTTTGAGAATAGGAAATGTACCTAATGCTTAGCTTACATTTTAATGGAAAAGACTATACACACACACACACACGTGTATACAAATATTCTCTGTATATAAATATAATGCAGTTAAATACAAAGTAGTTTGGGAGGAAGGGTATTGGTAATTGGTGGTCAAGAGAAGATGGTGGCAGATTGAGCTGCATCTTAAAAGGAAGAGAGGAATGCCGGTACATAGAAAGTGCTTAATAATTTTCTCCCACATATCTACTTAAGTTTCTATTTATTTGCCTATATATCTAAATGTCTTTGCTTCAAATTAATTGTTTCCTATTGGCTTCTAATAAAAATAAACATTAGTAGGAGGAAGGATTATGGACCCACAATATACTTTAAATCTGGCCTAGTTTCTCTGGGATGAGTTATCTGCATTTAGGAAGGTACCACCAGCTGCTACATTGCTATCTAAGGTATAGCTTAGAAAAGAATCTTATATTATCATGGCCAATATCCTGATTTAGATAGGGAAACTAAGGTCCAGAGAATGGATGCGACTAGTTCAAGTTACTAGGTAGCAGAGCTAGTACTTAAACCCATATCTCCTGATTGGACCATCCTGGGCTCTTTCCTCAAAATATGACTCACATGGATATGTTCAAAAAAGAGCTTGGATCCATAGGTTTTATAATAGCATTTCGGAAGGGCTGAACCCCCTGCAGTTCCACAGTGATTCCCAGGCTACTGATGTATTTAATTCCATTATTATGAAAAAGTGTAGATTTACTGTAAGTCATCATTGCATGCCAAATGCCTCCCGCTTGCTCTGGGACTGTGGGAATAAGAAATATCACATAAAGACTGATTTTCATTCTTGTCTCATTTTTCTGTTGGCTAAAAGCATATTCAGCCTGTAGCCATTAGAAAATCTTCATCTCCTGTTTCATTCCATTTTAGGGCACATGAATGTTGAAGATATTTGGGGATAAGAGGGAAAGAAAAGAGAAAGAAAACAAAAAAGAATTGATAGATGCATTGACAAAACACCAATTAAGGGGAATTCCACTTTGACATAAGAGTTTACATTCAGAATAAGTATGTTCAACCCACTTCAGTTCAGTTCATTATATACCAAAGTTCATTTGGATCTTTTTGATGCAGTGTATGATTTCCTCAGGCATCCTTATGGCACATTCTCCAAAAAGATTTGCTTTCTTGATTCGGGATGTTGGCGAGTTTCTTTTCCTGAAATTTCTCCAAAAGATTTTAAACCTTGGATTTTACGATAATTACACAATCCCCCTGGAGGAGGGTGTTGACCAACAACAGAATCACCCCAGGATACATGGCTGAGTTATGAGGCATATGAATCAATTGTTTAAAAAAAACCCAATAGCCTAAAAAAAACCCAAATAAAAGAGCAAAAATTAAATTCTAGGGGCAGCTGGATAGCTCAGTGGAGTGAGAGTCAGGCCTAGAGACAGGAGGTCCTAGGTTCAAACCTGGCCTCAGCCACTTCCCAGCTGTGTGACCCTGGGCAAGTCACTTGACCCCCATTGCCCACCCTTACCAATCTTCCACGTATGAGACAATACACCGAAGTACAAGGGTTTAAAAAAAAATTAAATTCTGGATAAAAAATAAAATATCAAAAATTGCCAAACTATAAGAGAGAAGGGAATAGATTTTGAGGTGAAAGTGAAGTATAATTCTCTGGTCTGATTTTACCTTTAATCTCAGAGACAGGGAAGCCAAAATGAAAGCCAAACTAAGGTACTTGTAGGAAAAATCTTGCATGAGGGAGTCCTGTATCTGCAGTTGTCAAATAACTACTTCCTCAAACCTCAAAACAAGTCCTTGTCTTGGTACAGATTCTCATCAATCCCATAGGGATTTCTCGTTTCCTTGAACTTGTGCTTCTTGGCACTGTTCAATGGTTCTTTTGTGATCCCTTCTGAAATCCAACAAAATTATTAGTAAGGGTCCTATAATATTTAACAATCAATAGCAGGTTTCCATAGTCTAAAGATTTTGGGTGTGCATTGATATTAGGGCTAATAGATATTGTAAACTTATCCTTCAAAATAAAAAAAAACATTAATACTGATTCCATGTACTTCAAGTATAAAAAATAAGAAAACAGGAAAAATGGTGAAAAAAATCAAATATCCTATTGCAAATTTAAAGAAAAACAATAATAATAATAATAATACATCATAAATTCATAGTTCACATTCCATGTGAGAATGTGTTAGCCAAGCAGAAGCACAACACAAAGGTTTCACACTCAAAAATGAGATCTATTTCTTTTTTTAACTTGGTCATGATCCACAGTATGAGCATACCTGATTTTTTCACCAGGTAACAGCTTTTTAAAAATAGTAGTACAACTAATGCAGATTCAAAGAAGTACCAAAATCCCCCAAATCATAAGAGCCTATTTGATGACAATTGCAAACAAACCCACTATCATTAGGATTCACATGAGTCTCAATAGCCAATTGCTGTGTGTCATTTAAAAATGATTTGAAGCTCATAGATATTTATCACAAGTTCTCCAACTCTAGTCAATCTTTCAACCTCAACAGAGATATTTCTAAGAGTCTATTACTGCCATAATTCCAAAATTTGGCAGGAGAGCCCAGAAAAACCTCTGTACTGCTGATGAAGACCTTTTAGGTCTAAAATGTCACTAAAAATCTAGATTTCTGGTGGAAGGGTAAAGTAAGCTGAAGAGTTATAAATATAAAACTGCCAAGGGGTCACCAAGCACCATGGGAAATACTCTCTCTTTCTGAATGAAGCTGTAACAGCTATAAAAGATATGTATTTATATGTCCCGTCCATTGCAATGTGGAGGTAAGGAATACAATAATGAAAATCACTTCGGCTGTCTCATCCATTACATTTTTATAAATGTGGAGGTGGGGAATACAATAGTGCACCCACGTACTTACTACTAAATAGATCCTTACCTCTTGTTACACACAAGTCAAAGGTAGGCAAATCAGTCAGAGGTAGTGGTGCTCCCAGATATCTGAAAATTACTTTCAAAGACCCATTAAGATCAATTGAGATTTTTAGCTCATTAAAATCTCCAAATGTTACTGATATAGGTTGTAACCATTTTGATAGAGTCCACCCATCATCATCAATGTGACAATTAACAAAGGTAAAAAGAAGCAAAAGATCTTTTAGGCGACATGTGACCTCCTTGTGTTGCAAGCTACGGTAACATACCTATGGCTTTGCCATGGAAAAGTTTGTCCAACGTGTCTATGGGAGTACAAATAAAGACAATGTAACAGAACACATAGCTAATAGCCAAAACACAGTATTTGAAAGTGACATAGTATAATGGAAAGTTAGAATAGATTAATATGTAAACTTAAAAACAAAATTAAATCTTAAAACAATCAGCAAATACAATATATGTGATAGGATGCAGTCACTCAGTGTCAATACAAGGTACCCATTTTACATGTGAGCAATGAATCCAAGAGTCTTTTTTTTCCAATTTTGATAACTTATGGAGTGGTTAACAGTACTTGAAATGGGCCTTCCCAGAAAGGTTGAGTTCCTCCAGGGTCATGGAGTTCTTGTAATTTGACCTGTAAATCCTGTATGTAAGGAGCAATAGAAGTGTTTCTCCACCCCCACCCCCCAATAATGATGTGTATGTAGGAGAAAAAGGCTTAGCCTATATTGAGGGGGGGATGTTCAAAAAGCATCTCAAATGGTGAGATGTGTAAATCTCCCCTAGGTCTGCGAGAACCTCAGACCATTTTGAATGAGTCTCAGTGCACAATTTTCCAACCATATTTTTAAAATCCTTATTCATTATCTCTACTTGGCCTAAGCTCTGGGGGTGACAGGGTACATGAAATTGTGAAGTGATCTCCAAACAAGAATAAATCTGAGACAAAATGTAATCAGTAAAATGAGTTCCCCAGTCTGCGTCAATTTGTACTGGTATGCCAAAGCAAGGGATGATCTCCCTTAAGAGTGCCTTAGCAACAAAAGCTGGTGAGGCCAGATAAACTTTATAATGTCCAGCCTTAAGCATGATGATAAAATCAATTCGTAAATGCTCAAAAGGTGTGTAAGCCAGAGGCCACCCACCAAAAGTCTTGCCTTGAAAAGCATGTTGATTGTATGCCTGGCAAATGGAACAGGCTACACACACTTTGGAGGCTATGGTAGTTATACCAGGGGCTATTCATACCTTTTTTAACAGAGTCTACAATTCTGAGTGTCAAAGTGACCATTCTTATGAATGGATAAACATATTTGGTGATAAAAGCTTCTAGGCAGTAGAGGATTTCCTTCAGATGACACCCATACTCCATTGATTTGTTTTGTTTTAAACTTTTGTTTCCATTTTAATCATGAGAGAAGAGAGAGAGAGAGATCAATTTGAATCTTTACTAGTTACCAAGGTTAAAATTAATTCAAGACCTTTTAGGGCAGCAAGCTTTACTGTAGTACCTGTGTGGCGGTTCCCTCTAGGGTCAGTACTACCTGTATGGGTAGCTGGAGAGTAGAAAGCACTTCATTAATGGTTTCTGTTTCTATGATACACTTTCCAGCAGGGGTTTCTGTTAGCAGGACCATGTGGTTATAAAAGGGGTAAATGCTTTCAAAATTATTTGTGACTACAATGGGATCATCTTCAAAGGAAGGGATCTTTTCCTTAAAGCTTTCAATGTCTTGTGGAAGGAAAAGTGTGTATGATGGACAAAGTTCACCAAGCTCTCCTACTTACTATAAGTGGGATCATCCCCTAGAGCAGGGGTCAGCAACGTATGGCTCTTTCTGCAGAAGCCATAAAGTCAATATTTTTCAGGCACTGTTATAGGAGCACGCACTGTTACAGGAGCGCACACTGTGAGCACTGTATGGCTCTCACAAAATTACATTTTAAAAAATATGGCGTTTATGGCTCTCATGGCCAAAAAGGTTGCTGACCCCTGCCCTAGAGGGAATAGGCCTCCATTTTAATGGTCTGTGATAACTGTTGCTTGGCCTGTTGTCTGGGTTGCAATGGAGTAGGTTATAGTTTGGGTTGTAGTGGAGTGGGTGGGGGAAGGAGTGGGTAAGCAGAGAGGGAGGGATTGGTCAGGAGTGGGGAAGCGGGGCAAAAGGATTGAGGGTGGGGCTGGGAGTAGGGAAGAGAGGAGCAGGGGTGGGGCTGGGGACAGGGGTAGGGAGGAGATTTGAGGTTGGGGGCTGGGAGGAGTGAGGAAGGACTGAGCAGGGGCAGAGCTGGAGAGGAGAAGAAGGAGGAGAGGAGGAGCAAGGATAGACTAAGTGGAGGAAGGGCCAGGGGTAGGGAAGTGTGTATGGGGGACATAGTAGGATGGGTGGAGTTGAGAGGAAGAAACATAGAAAGATGGGTGGGGTTGGTCAGGGGAAGGAGGGAAGGGAAAGGAATGACCAAGAAAGTGAGAAGGATGGTTCAGGTAGGAATAGGGAAGGTAAGTGGGGACTGGGTAGGGGAAGGAAGAAACTCTCCAGGGTAAGGGTAGTGGGATTGAGAGTCATATGGTAAGTGAGGGTAGAGAGGTGGATTGGGAGGAAAGGAGATGGGAGGAGTAGGGGATGAGCAGGATCTCACAGGGGTACGGGCCAAAGGGGTCATTCCTGGTTTGTGTCAGTAGGGGGAGAAACTTCCTCATAGTCCAGGTGGGAGGATGATGGGGTGTTTTTCTTGCTAGATCTCATCAAGGGTTTAGGAGGAACAACTGAAGGAGTTAAGCCAGAATGGTCTGGATCCCAAGAAAGAAAGGCCTCTTCAATGGAGTGAAATAAGGGACTGGGAGTGGCTGATTTAAATGCCCACAGGAGCTAGTAGTTATAATTTTTGTCATTTATGGCCATTTTTAAATCTTTTAAAACCTCAAAGGAACCCTAGTTTGGCCAGCTAAAGGACTTATCTTTCCAGTCTATGCAAAGTTTTTTAACTTCCTTCTTTGTCATCCAAGCCTTCTTAGGAAGATTAGGAGCACCTCAAAAAATTAATAGTTTATGCAAGAATGAATCTGGAGGAATTTTTCCTTGACTTCCCTTGATTTGTTGCAATACTTCCCATAGTGTCTAGTCTTTCTGTCTTAATCTGCCTGTTTAAGCTGGTCTGACTATTGCTGAATGGTCAATTTACAAAATGAAAGATTCCTAAAACATAAATAAAAATTAGACACAATTTCCTATAATTTTATTTTAGAAGGCAACTCGAGTGGGGTTAAATAAAAAGCTAATGCAGGGCACTAAGTAATTGTTGCAAGGCAATAGTACCAATGATAAATATATGCTGTTATATTATTATTATTATTATTTTATTATGTTTGAAATAAAGCAATGGATTAATATATTTAATATTGCATTGAATTAGTTTGGTTTAATTTGGGTTTGTTCGATTGTATTAATTTGGTTTTATTTAATTTAATTCAATATTATTCATTTTTAATTATTAATAATTATTTTATTTAAATTTATCAATTTGATTCAATTTGGTTTGATGTATTCAATTTAATTTTATTATTATTTAAAATTTTTTAAATTGCTTGCAGTTTTTACTTCTCGCCTGTGGATGGCGCTACACTTATGTGTAGAGACTAAGGCTTCTCTTAGGGCTAGAGGATGGGGGGGGGGTGTCCTAAAGATTAGGAAGAGAGAAAAAGAAAAAAAATGGTTTAGGTGCAGACATGCCCTAGGTTGTTAGCATTAGAAAGAAGGCAGGAGAAACTTCTTTGGGGTGAGCCTATGGGATTGGACCCTGAGGCTTTACTGAATTGCCCTGAGAGGGCAAAAGGCAGAGAAAAATCTGGTCTAGGGGTGCAAAAAGCTCGGTTGAAAAGCTCAGGCTGTGGGCAGAGTCCCCGGCTGGGATTTTGCCCTAATTCGGCCCCGAATGCTTCTCAGGGTAAAGGGAGCAGAAATTGAGGTGGCGAGGTCTGGAACACTGTGGTAGTGAGGCAGATTTAGGTATCCTGTCACTGCTCTCCACAGCGCCCCACCTCCCACATAGGCTAATGCTAGAGGCACGTTGGGACTCAGAAAGGGTCTTTAAAAAAAAAAAGAAAGAAAGAAAGAAAAGAAAAACCAGACTCCTAACCTCGAATATTTGGGTTACACCTGGTTCTTGGGTCAGGAAATCGGAGTTTACTCAACCCTTTCTCACCAATCCAGGTTCTAGACCATGAGGCTCTAGCTGGTGGGGAGGGGGGGAAGAGGAAAGGAGGGATGTACCACACCAGGAGGTAGGGGGTTGGAGGATGGGCACAAAGCTGGCTGATTGTTGTTAAAAGAGCCGGCTCGCCAGGCAGCAGCAAGTTGTACTCAGTCACCCCTCAGCCCAGAGTGAAGTTAAGGGAAAAGGGGATCCATCTCACCATTTTTACAAGACTCTCGGGGTATCAGCGGTGCTCCGGAGCCAGTGTCGGGAGCGAAGGGAGTGACGGGTGCAGAGGGCAGTACCTGGAGTACAGCAGGAGCTGCAGGAAGCTGCCGGAAGAGGCGGGAAGTGGCAGGAAGTGGCAGGAAGAGGCGGGGCTTCTCTATAGCCAATGCGAAGGCGAGAAGGTTGGAATGTAGCATGAAAGGCAGAGAGAAATCCAGCTTGGAAGAGTGGGAATAATATTCAATACAGTCAGAAAGGTAGGTTAGGCCAGGTTATGAAGGGTTTAAAAAACTAAACAGAGGGGTGACTGAGTACAACTTGCTGCTGCCTGGCGAGCCGGCTGTTTTAACAACAATCAGCCAGCCTTGTGCCCACCCTCCATCCCACTACCTCCTGGTAGTTATTTTATCTTAGTACCAATATGGTACTACTAGAGTTGATTTAGGTGGGAATAAACCATGTATGTGACTTTGGGCAAGCTGCTTCCCTTCCGGGGCCTCTGCTTTAGAATAACATTGACCAACACAGCCATGCTCTGGCACCACTGACAGCTGCTGCCATTAATTCTTACATAGCCACAGTATAGAAGAATTTATTAGAGATACCATACATCACAGGTATTTAGGTGCTGCTTTAAGATCCTCAACAAACACAATCTTCATGCTAGCCTTGAACACACAAGCTTATCAAATAAGAACGAATATCCCAGGGCAATTTGAAAGCCATAAAAATGGCAACATCTTTTATCTCTATACCATGTCAGGAGGAAATAGGCAGTTTTAGTAACCCACTGGAGCAATTTGATATTTTGATGGATCCATGATTTCAGTGGTATAGGGACTCCTTTCATTGGAATAGATCGGGACTCATCCGTTCTTCTCATCTTGTGTAATTCTTTTCCCCATCTCCTCTAAAGCCATATTCAGATGCTCTCTCTTTGACATAGAAGTAAACCTGGGTTCCCAAAGGCTAATCCAGTGAAACCCAAGTTCTTCAAGTTCTACCAAGCCAGATATTCAATTTTGTATTTGTACCCATTGTAGTCTGTATGCTGATTATCTGAGGATAACTCTGTTAGTATTGGAGAAACTTACTGCCAAGATATGTTTTTTTGGTCATGGCAAATTTTTTTAAACCCTTAACTTCTGTGTATTGGCTCCTAGGTGGAAGAGTGGTAAGGGT